>NW_027499142.1:0-132850 GCF_021521415.1 Bidens hawaiensis | reverse complement strand
TGATTCATGATACCTAAGTTCGCCACAAAATTTCCTAATTTTTCAAGCAGTTTAACTAGTTTTCCCAAATAATCCCTTACAAACGGTAATAAACTCGCCAAATATTCTCGGATTATCGAAAAATTCCCAAATTTGGATAGGGACTCATTAATATGGTCCCTGGTGTCCCTGAAAAGTTTTATAGGCTAAAAAGAAGCACATTAGAATCTAATCCTAAACAGCCCCTCAACGAGAGTTTCGATAATACCTTTGCGGTTTTCGGTTGTTTTGACCCTTTTCTCGCTTTTCTAGGTTGTGGCCATCTATCTAGTATATATACAGGTCATATATCACAAAACCAAGCATATATCATTAATCATCCAGCCTTGAAACACAGGGTTTTGGTTAGGGTTTCAAATCAAGTTTTTGAACCGTAAAAACACGATTTAAACCTCCTAATCCGTGTTTATGGCCAAAAAAGTTATTGATTCTGATTTCTAATCATGTTTAGGATCAAATTTTTTTTTTTGGGATCATTTTAAGATTTTTTTCATGGTTAGAAGTGATTTCTGGTAATCAAACTATAATTTTCATTTAAACTCATGTTTAAATCAAGTTTAAATTGATCAAAAGGTGATTTTTACCTTATAAGTTTGCTGGAAATTTGAAGAAATGAAGAATCAGCTGCAAGGGACTGGATATTTTGTGAATACTTGTTTTATGAAGCTTTGTAATGGAAAATATATAGGGGGGTGGTTCCTAATGGCGGCCGCCCCATTTGTGGGGTCTCCTTAGGACCCTCCTTGGTCATTTTTCTTGATTTACGTGCAGTCGAACGTGAAATCACAAGTCCAAATTTATTTTTGGTTCGGTTTCTGGCGAGAAAAATATATCAGGTGTGACTAACAGCGTGAAAACGAGTGTTTTTTGGCTAAATTTTTGTAAATTAAGAAAAACATACCATTTGGTTTTAAAAATCCAAAATATTTTCACACTTAAAAATCCAAAATATTTTCATCCCATTCTCAAACAAGGCATGGTCATGTCTAAAGTATACGAAGTAAAGACAAAATTCATGAAGACCAAACATGGCCATGTTAACCTCAGCACACCCATGCTAACAAGAACCAGAGGAAAAGACAAAATAAAAGGTTCTGAGGCTTAACATAGCAGTGCTCTACCAAAACACACCCCATATTGAAAGTATAAGAGAAAAAGACAAATTTGGACTGTTCTGGACTCATCGTGGCCGTGTTCAACTCACCACAGCCATGCTCACTTCCTGTTGTACAATTTTGTAACGTCCGTTAATTTCCTATAAAAAGGTTTAACCTTGTAGTGTTGTGTACACCTTCCGGGCTTGACCCGGCAATCTCCCGAGAGCTCCTTGCCACCCTTGTAAACGTATCTTACTTAACTTTCTTACAAGTTCACCCATTGTTAAAGTAGAGGGACTAGGATATATTATCGTTATTATATTATACAAAAAAATAAAAATAAACCTAAACCCTAACCCAACCCCTTACACCGATCGGCGCCCCCTCCCCCTCTCTTCTCGATTTCCGTGCAAGACCAGCCCGTTTCCGGCCACCCAAAATTCAATTTCAGGTCGGTTCTATCTTAGTATAACTCTTTTTCACCATTAAACCCTTTATTGAACACGTTAGGGTTGAGTTTTGATTATAACAATTTCTGACAGATTCGTACTCGTTTATTGCTCGGTCTGTAACTCGATGAAAATATATTGTTTTTGATTGATTCTTGTTTCTATGATGTTCTACTTTGAGTCTAGTTTCCAGAAAGTTATAATACGTAATTTTTGGACGAGATTTGTATACTTTTTATGATTTTATAAGATCGAGTGTCAAAGCTGATGCAGGATGACTGATTCTGGTCTTTCTTCCTGACATCATAACCCTTTTTCTACAAGTCTAAATTGGTTGGTTCCACTTCTGGAAGTTAATATTTTGAGTTAGGAACCAAACCCAATTGGAATCGTTTAATTTGGCAGGGTAATGAATTTTATAAAAATAAAACCATTTTGTTGCGCACTGAAATAGCTGCACATCCTTTCTGTGTTGGAGGAATTTTTATGATTTTTGTATCCACTAGAAAAATATAATAAAAATATTTTTATAAACTTAAGATATTTATGCAACTCTGGTAAAAATTTAATAATTTAATTCCATGGTTTTCCTATGTAATAAAATACATCTTTGCATGCTAAAATCTGCATGTTATATTCGTTATTGATCGATAAGTTCGTTTTAGGCTTAACCGGTGGTTGCCCTTTCTCGCATCTTTCGGGGCTGTTATAATTGAAGTTCGTGCTCCGTCATGTTCTAGGTATGTCTAGTTTAATATACTTTAGTATCATGAGTTTTAGCATTCGTTAGATTGGTCAACTGTTAATGAAGTAAAAACTAGGTTTCGGTTGTCTAGTTTGTCAATTGTTGCGTCTAGCGCGTTGTTTGAGGGAATTAACAACAAATTCGGATGTTGTAGCTTTGGTATGATTTGTTGGCTGTAAAAAACTATATTTTTATGTTATTGGGGCTGAATTGGTTGTCGGTTACTCAAACGGGTCGGTACGGCGCAAATTCGCGTTTATTGGTAATTTGTGCATCGTGCTTGCGAATTACCAACCCATCCAACTCGTGTAGCGTCATGTGGACTTTTTGGCTGTGACTTTACTAACTTTGGTCCACACGGGGCTGAGTCGGTATCTAAGTGCATAAACAACCCGTTAACGCGCGTATTTGATAAAGTCAACAACTTTCGGGGGTAAATTGGGAACCCTTTGTCCCCAGGATTAACTAAGGGTGGTTTTGGTAAATGCATGGCCTCGGGGGTTGATGTAATTGAATTTGGTAATGTCAAGGCTTTTGGTCAATCAAATCATGTTAGAACGTCTCGTAGGATAAACGAGTCGGTTTGTTTAGTTAGTAATCTTTGTGTGCAATCCGACAGGCTTGTAAACTGTGGATTGGCTTTGAGGTTCTCAAACCCTTTGGTATTTGTGTGGCTCGTCTCAGGTGAGTTCATGATGCCCTTTTTACTCTTTTTACGTTTTGGGCTAGCATATACACCGAAATACAAATTTTATACGATTTTACTCGTTACAACGATTTGAATGGTCTTACTCATGATTGTGCATTTTGAAAGCTATATTGGAATTATTTGCTACGCATTATGATATTTTAGACTCGTTTATGTTCTTATAACCTTTAAGGTTACATACATCGTTGATGGTCTAGACTCGAGGAAGTTAACAGGCTTGGTAGAAATTGAATACGAGTAGACCTATTTACTTAGTTCACGTTGGGATGATATATATATATAGGTATATATGTATATGTATGTATGTATGGAGGTATGTATGTATGTATGAGTATGTGTTACCTTATAGCCTACGGTTGTGTGATGATATTTAGTTCCTCGTGACTAAGAATGATGTGAGTAGGCTTATTGATGTGCGTGTGCATGGTGATCACGGCCGGGTCAAATATATTACTCGGGTTTTCAAATCCTGTGGTGGAGAGGCCCGTGTGGCGTGATCATCATTTTGGCGGGTCAAATATATTACTCGGGTTTTAAAATCCCGTGGTGAAGAGGCCCGTTGTATGTTGAGCCGTGATCGGGTCAAATATATTACTCGGGTTGTACCCGTGGTGGAGAGGCCCGTATCACGTGCATGGATGTGTAAGCTATGACCGAGTCAAATATATTACTCGGGTTTGACCCGTGGTGGAGAGGCTAGTGTCACATGCTTAAGTCTTACCACGTCCGGGTCAAATATATTACTTGAGTCTTGACTCGTGGTGGAGAGGCCCGTGTACGTGTGTTCGACGATTAATGTATTATTTGGTAAATTATATTAATTATTTTATTATTATCCTCTCTATTGTTTAGAATTATAAGTTTTGAAATAAAGTATGAAATATTGTTTATGAAAACCTGAACTCACTCAGCTCTAGCTGACTTTGTGTGTATGTTAGTTTGACTTTCAGGTTAAGGATTGAAGGTTACTGCTTGGACGTGCTGGAGACTACTCGGAAGGTTGAAGGCATTTCTGGTCAAGGATTTCAAATAAAACGGATATTTTATTTACATTCGATTTTGGACACTTGTACCCATGTTTGGGACTTTTAATACTTAAACTTTTTTCGCTGTTATTTACTCTGAACTGGTTTTAAATACAAAGAATTGTTTGGTTTTAAATTTTTGTGAAATTGTGGATGTGATTATAACTGTAGGATTCCCGGGATTCGGGGTCTTAAAAATTTGAAAACTTGCATTAATTACAACATGACAAAAGGTCACCATGCCCATGTTTAGCAAAGCATGACCGTGATTTGGAGCCCTGATCAGCCTATAAATTGAATGATCATCTTCCACATTCAATATATCATCAATACCATACACCATTAAATTCTCTCCAACCACCTCTTTTCTCCGCCATTAATAAGGGAATTATCCCATCCATCCAACCTTTGAAGATTAAGGAGATTAAGCTTGTGAAAGAAGTCATTAGCATCAAATATTAGTCATCCAAATTGGTTAGATTGTTTTAATTTGATCATGTTTGTATCTTTTACTTTGATGGATAACATCATGTTTATTGTTGGCCAAACTTTCATAGTATCATTTTGGTTTATAATGAATCTTAATTGAAGTTTAATAATATTGGTTAAATATGTGATCGGTTTTTAATAAGTAAAGGTTATGTTGCAATTAATACTTGATGAGGAAGGATAAAATACTACTAAAAGATACGCCAAGTGTCAAGCTTGATGATAATCTGAGAAATTGCTAGTCTTGTAAGGCCTTGGATTACTTTAAAATAGACACCAAGTTTCGAGCTTGATGATTGGCTAGTGAACTTCCACTCTTGTAAAGGCTTGAATGATAAATTAAGGATCTTTAAAAGAGATGCCAAGTTTCGAGCTTGACGGTAAACCGAGGAATTGCCACTCTTGTAAGGGCTTGGCTGAAAAAAAATATAAATCCAAACATTGACATGGATCAAGTGAAGTATTAATGGTAATTGATCATCTTAAAATGGGGAATGATTGGCAATCTTGTGAAAACGGATGGTCGATGTTCTTCCACTAAAATCAGCTAATTACTTGTCAAGTGAGTGTGCAACATAACCTATTTTAACAACTCTTGGGGTGGTTATTACATGAGTTCAATAATTTTTCAAGAGTTGTGTGGGTTAATAATTTATAATTCAGGGCTGATCGTTTAGAACTTAACTAATCTTAATTGGTATTTTAAGTATAATAAAAGGTTATTTTTATTAAATTATCAAGGAAAATTTCACATAGTAATTGAAGGGATAGTCTAATCTTTAAAGAAAGTTGTCTTATAGATACTTATTATAAATCACTTGCTTACATAAAATGATTTTTTAGCGGAGGCCATGAAGTTATACATAGTTCTTTCTTTAATTATCATGGAATAACATGATTATAAACAAAGTGTTATTCACACATTTAATCACCATAGCAAGGTTATATCACATATTTACTAAATAATTATTAAACCAAGTTAAGAGGAGTTTTAACCAAGATGATACACTTTTATCCTTTATCATCTGTTTAAAAATATACAAAAAACCAAGAAAAAATATTTTCTTTTAATTTATGTCTTTAGTTTCCTTTTTAAAACTTACTTGTCAATCTAAATCCAATATGATATTTACTTTCAGTTAAAATAAATATAACGATTTAGTAGTAAAAATCAAATAGCTATTGCCTATTTGTGTGTGGTTTAGTTAAGATAATAATCATTTTTATAAATTCTAAACTCGACATAGTGTGAACAAACTTTTAGAAGAGCTTAACGACTTTTTCTCTACACCACTCAACACGACATCAAGTTTTAGGCGTCATTTCCGGGGACACACGGTGAATTTTTACAAACAATCCAAGTATTTATTAAACCTTGTCTATAGTGTATATATTTAAAACTTATCCAAAAAAACAAAAATATTTTTCTGTATTCTTTATTTTTATTTTTGATTTTATCTTACTAGTTTTAAAAATTGCTTACCTTAGCTTAGTTTTAGTTAGGCCATTATATCTTTTTTACTTTCCTAAGTTAGTGTATGTTCTCTACATCTACTCCCGAACTTGTTTCACCACTTTCCGAACCCGAACGCCACTTTCACCGAAGAATACGCTCCCCAACACGAAAAGTAATCGAAGGAGTTACGATCGAACCAAAGGAAGGTGCATTACCCGAGGACAACCAAGAGGAGCCTATGATGGCCGAACTAAACAACGAGCTAAACATGAGCCAATATGGCAAGCCGACACTCGACGGCTATGGCAATAGCGTTGCACCACCGAAAATTCTTTCGAACTTCGAAATCAAATCTAGTACCATTCATATGATTAAAAACTTTGTCCAATTTCATGGACTTCTCGAGGAAGATGCTCTCATAATTCTTGATTTTTTCTAATCTGTAGAACTTTCAAAATCCAAAATTGCTCCGAAGATCAAGCTAGACTTAAAATCATTCCATTTTCGCTCCGAGGCCACGCCTTGGAATGGGTTGAATCTTTACCATCCTGTGCTATCACCAAATGGGATCAGATGGTAGAGCAATTCCTTTTAAAATACTTTCAACCTGACAAAACTGCCAAGTATCACGCTAGCATCATCAGATTCCAGACGGATGACGACGAGTCACTATACGCAGCATGAGAGAGATACAAGAGCCTTCTTTGACGCTGTTCATACCATTGATTGTACAAGGCTTTAGTTCCAAAGTTTCTTCGACGCTCAAACTATCCAAAACAAACAAACCATCAATCAGGTCTGATGTGTTGTATAACACACATATTTTCCGCACCTTTTATCTACGTATTACATTATATTTTATGTATTTTAACTTATTTTATATGGGTTTTACATAGTTTTTATTATCTTGTAGGAAAAGGATTGAATGGAAGAAAAACCGAGCTTCTTGAGCAATTTACGGGTCTTTACGCATACAATTTCAAGTAACAACTCAAGGCCCGGCCCGGTTACATATTGGAAAAGCCCAAGATACATTATATTATAATATATAAAAAAGAAAAAAACCCTAAAGGGGCTAGACCTGTTGCGATCGGCCAGAAGCAAGGAGGAAAGAAAAGAAAAGCTTAGGGCTTGGGACTTGTGGCGGCTTAGGAAGGAAGAAGAGGCAAGAACCAAAGCTCGGGATTGATTCACCATCGTTTTTGACAGCAAGGAGCAGCCCCATATTCATCCATATCCTTCCTCTTTAAACATTTTTCAACACTTTAATTCTCTTGTTTAATTGTTAACTAGTTTTGCACTTGATTAAGAGATTGAATTGTTTATGATTAGTATTGATCATTGGATGATTGTTATGATGATTGGAATGGTTTATATGATGTTTTTATTGATCAACAGCTGCTGTCCAAACAATATGCTAGGCTAAACTTGTTAGTTCTACCTAGGAATGATGTTAATTGTTAGGTTTTGATGAGTTTATTGGATTGTTTGATTGATAGACGTATATAGTTATTGTAAAGTTTGATTTAGACATGAAATAGGTTGTGTTTAAGGGCTGGAAATTTTGTTAATTCATTGCATAAACTCTTTACGTTGGTTGATTAGTTTTGTATTGATTGATCGGTGCTTGTTTGATTCTAGACTTTGTGTTTAGGGTTTGTTTGTGGTAGGAACAACCGTAGGGTTTTGTTGCATGATTTATTGGATTAAGTACAGTGGTTAGACAAATTCTTAGAGACCGAGAGGTGATAAGATGTTAGGGTTGTCTCATTGCCTTTGCAAGCTAGAAAAAGGATTGCGTGAGAGCGAGTTCGTTTCTTGTCAGGTTTAGGTGTTTTGAGCGACTAGTTGATCTATTTTGGTTTAAGTTGAATTGTTCCTCTATCCTTGGTTGTGTAGTATTCATTACCATTAGGATCGAGTGTTGGTGAGACCGAGAGGTGAGTCAACATTAGAACACGTTAACAATTGTTTCCTGGTTTCGTCGTTTTAGCCGATTAAGAGTAGTTAGGGTTTGTTGAGTGAGACTGAGAGGTGATCTAGTGAGCCTAAGCGATCCTTAGTCGTATCATCTTTAGGGACCGGTGTCTAAATATCATTCAATCCATTAGCTTGTTAGGCCTACAGTTTGATTCAGACCTAGGTAGACGTTTTTCTCCATCCGAAGTTAACACAGTTAGTTTGTCGTTAAGTTTTCTATTTTGGTAAGTTTTGTCAGTCAGTTAGGTTAGTTCAGTTAAGTAATCAAAAATCAAAAATCAATTAAATATTATTCTTAGGTAGGTTTTGTCTAGAGTTTGTGATCGTTAGCGTCTTACGTGTCCACGTGTTCGATACTCAGACTTCCTAGATCTATACTACTTGCGATCGGTACACTTGCCGGTTGTGTGTGGTTTTAGGATTTTCGTTTTATATTTAAAGCTTAGTTGTGAGGGTCATTGTTAAAGGGTTATCAGACGCACATCAAGTTTTTGGCGCCGTTGCCGGGGACACGGTTTTAGGCGTTTTGAGAGCAATCCGAGTTAGGACTTACCTTGTGTGCTACTTGTAATTATTTTTGTTTTGTTTTGCTTATTTGTTAGAATAGTTTAGTTAAATTTATTTCTAATTATAGTTTTATGCGACAGACTTAATCTCAAGGACCACCCGACACGGAAGCATTTCCCGAGCCAGAAAGAGAGTTTCGTGAGAGACGTTGCGCCGTTTCACCATCTTCCACTTCTTCATCCGTTGACTCCGACGATAGGGATAGGATCATGGGCGACAATCCACCACCGAGGAGGACAGTTGCAGACCGGGCCCGACCGGCCAATGCTAGCGCGAGATCCAGCATCGCACCACCCGCCATTGGAGTTAACGTGAACTGGCAGATTCCATCAAACATTCCTAATACCATTTATCATTCTGCTCAGTTCCACGGGTTACTTCACGAAAACCCGCATCATCATCTCATTCGTATCGCGCGTATCTGCGACACCTTCCATCTTGCCGGCGTATCCGAAGACGCCGTGAAACTCCGCATTTTTCCGTTCTCGCTCATCAATAAAGTGAGTCTGTGGCTCGAGTCCCTCCCATAGGGCTCCATAGCTACTTGGGCTGCCATGCAGACCCTATTTCTTGAGAAATACGATCCTCCGGTTAAGGCCACGTCTACGTAATCAGATTCATTCTTTTCAGATGGAGGACATCGAGAGTTTCTACGAGGCATGGGAGTGATTCAAAAATCTTTTAGTGTTGTGCTCGAACCATGGCTTGCAAGATTGGGCGGTTGTCAAAAAGTTTTATAATGGAGTGACGTACGTGACACAAAACATGCTTGACATGGCGGCGGGAGGAAATTTGCTGACGACGAAGGACCCGGATGAGTGCATCGCTTTGTTTAACGGGTTAGCTATGAGTGGATATCAACGACCACCCGCCAACGGTGGTAAGACCGTCGATTCTATTTCACGCGGCATGCATTCGGTGGACACGACCACCGCACTCACGACACAGGTAGAGGCGTTAGCGCAGATTGTTAAGGACTTGCAGACGAAGAGCAGGTTATGCGAGATATGCAGAGGAGGGCATGATACCGTTCAGTGCCCAGTCAGTTCACAGGGGGAGGCCATAGACTTTATAGGAAATCCAAACCGAAATGAAAATTCTTTCAATTCTTATAACTCGGGATGGAGAGGCAATCAGAATTCGAACTGGAGGAGCGGGAATCAGTCCGGTTTTCAGCAGTGTCAGAGTCTATTCCAGGATGCCAGTGAGGGAGCGAGCAGTGGGGAGAAGAAGCCCACTTTGGAGAACATGATGGCGTAGCAGACGCAAATGTTGTCATAGCTCATGACACGAGAGGATTCCCGACATAAGGAGACCCAGGAGAAGTTTCGCGAGCACGAGCAGTTCATGAGGAATCATGGAGCGTCGATTCAGAGTCTCGAGCCACAGATGGGGGAGATAGCCAGTCGATTGAACGAGAGGCCGTAGGGTACGCTACCGAGTAACACCGAGCAGAACCCGAAGGGATTCGCAAAAGCTGTGACAACGAGGAGCGGTACAGGGGCAAGAGATGAGCCCGTGATTCAGCAGAGGTCTAGAGGAGGAGTTGTCGAGGAGCCTGCAGTAGTTGTAGAAGAGCAGGTAGATGAGGAGATTCAGATGGAATCTCCACCGGCCCAGGTGCATCAGAGGAGCAACCCAGGGAGTTCAGCACAGGCCGAGAGACAGCAACTACCGAGCGAGCCACCGAGGGTCTACAAACCCAGAGTACCATACCCCGGGAGACTCCGCAGAGACAGAGATGAGGAGCAGAATTCTAAATTTCTTGATCTTTTGAAGCAGCTTCACCGTAACATTCCATTCCTTGAGGCACTGACTCAGATGCCTAAACACGCGAAGTTCCTCAAGGATATTCTTTCGAATAAGGAGAAGATTGCTGAGGTCGCTTCTATCCCATTGAGTGCTAGCTGTTCTGCTTTCCTACAGAGGAAGTTACCAGAGAAGATGGCCGATCCAGGGAGTTTCACGATTCCCTGCATCTTGTGTGATGATACGGTTATTCATGCACTGGCTGATGTTGGTGCCGGTATTAATCTCATGCCGTATTCCGTGTATCGCAAGCTGGGTTTAAGCGAACCGAGGCCTACCAGGATGAATATCCAGCTTGCTGATCGTTCTGTGAAATACCCTCGAGGGGTGGTCGAGAACATGCCGGTTCGTGTCGAAAAGTTCATCTTCCCTGTGGACTTTGTCATTCTGGACATGAACGACGATGATAGCGTACCACTAATTTTAGGCCAACCATTCCTTACCACTGCACAGGCGTTGATCGATGTCTATGAGGGTAAGTTGATTTTGAGAGTTGGGGATGAGAACGTCACCTTTGACGTTTGACAGTCACTTAAACACCCCAAGTCTGCTGATGACTCCTTGTACTTTATTGATACTATCATGGAGCATGTTGGGGAGTTTTTCAGCGAGATCTGTGAAGGATCTGCCTCCGACACTTAGATTCTTGATAGGGACACTTCGAATATTGAGATGGTTGCCATGACCGATCAGTCAACGGAAGATGAAGCCGAGTCACATACCCCTGAGTCTGAGATGTCTGCTGGGATTGTACGTGACGATCCGATGGACCGACCTTCTGTCGAGAGCCCCCCTCCTTCCTTAGAGCTTAAGTATTTGCTTGCCCATCTGGAGTACGCGTTTTTGGACGAGGATAGGAAGTTGCCGGTTATTGTTGCATCTGCTTTGACGGAGGTCGAGAGAGAGAGAGAGAGATTGTTGAGGGTGCTTCGAGAGCACAAGGAGGCCATTGCATGGAAGATTATCGGCATCAAGGGTATTAACCCTTCGTTTTGCACGCATAAAATCCTCATGGAGGATAATTTTAGGACTGTCATTCAGCCACAGCAGCGGCTTAATCCGAAGATGCAGGAGGTCGTGAAGAAGGAGATTATCAAACTCCTTGATGCGGGGATCATTTTCCCCATTTCTGATAGTTCGTGGGTTAGTCCAGTCCAAGTGGTTCCAAAAAAGAGTGGCATGACTGTCGTCACCAATGAGAGGAACGAGCTCATTCCCACTAGGACTGTGACTGGTTGGAGAGTCTGCATTGATTACCGCAGACTGAATGATGCCACGAGGAAAGACCACTTTCCTTTACCCTTCATTGATCAGATGCTGGAGCGTTTGGCAGGTTAGCAGTACTACTGCTTCTTGGATGGTTTCTTCGGGTACTTTCAGATTCCTATTGCTCCCGATGACCAGGAGAAAACCACGTTTACCTACCCATACAGCACGTTTTCCTATAGATGTATGCCGTTCGGACTGTGTAACGCTCCAGCCACATTTCAGAGGTGCATGGTGGCTATATTTTATGACATGATTGAGAACTCCATGGAGGTGTTCATGGACGATTTTTCTGTGTTTGGGAGCTCTTTTGATCATTGTCTCTCAAACCTTGAAAGGATGTTGGCCCGATGCGTTGACACCAACCTAGTCCTTAACTAAGAGAAGTGTCACTTCATGGTACGCGAGGGCATTATTTTGGGGCATCGTATTTTGAGTGCGGGGATAGCGGTTGACCGAGCGAAGGTCGAGACCATTTCTAATCTTCCCCCGCCCACTTCTGTGAGATCCATCCGAAGTTTCTTGGGTCATGCTGGGTTCTATCGCCGGTTCATTAAAGATTTTTCTAAGATCGCGAGACCCATGACCAAACTTCTGGAGAAGGATGCCCCGTTTGTGTTTTCTGAGCAGTGTATCGAGGCGTTTGATCTTTTAAAAGACAAACTAGTTAACGCCCCGATCATGATTGCTCCCGACTGGTCGCTTCCTTTTGAGTTTATGTGTGATGCGAGCAACTTCGCAGTCGGAGCGGTTTTTGGATAGCGGAAGGATAAGCACTTCCATCCGATTTACTATGCTAACCGGACCTTGAATGGTGCACAGGAGAGTTACACCACCACCGAGAAAGAGCTTTTAGCTGTGGTGTTTGCATTCGATAAATTCAGGTCCTATCTTGTTGAATAGTCTAAGATGATTGTGTACACAGATCATTCCGCCATTGGTTATCTCTTTAGCAAACAGAATGCTAAGCCACGCCTTATCCGATGAATCCTATTGCTTCAAGAGTTTGATATCAAAATCCGTGACAAAAAGGGGGCCGAGAGTATGGTGGCCGATCATCTTTCGCGTCTTGAGGGAGCTGAGTTAGGAGAGCCGGGGGTCAGGATTAATGACCACTTTCCGACAGAGAGTCTCATGTTTGTTTCAGCTCAGGATGAGGGTTTTCCATGGTTCGCCGACTTCGCGAACTATCTTGCGGACGGGTACTACCCGAAGATGTCTTACCAGCAAAAGAAGAAATTCTTTGCTGATGTTAAGTTTTACCTGTGGGACGACCCGTATCTCTTTTGTATAGGTGCTGACCAGTTGATCAGGAGGTGTGTTGACGTTAAGGAGGGATGGCAGATTCTGAGCCATTGCCATGTTGGACTGACAGGAGGTCACCACGGTGCGAGTTTGACAGCGAAGAAGGTTTTTGATTGTGGTTTTTATTGGCCTTCTATTTTTAAGGATGCGCACACGTTTGTGAGGAGTTGTGATCATTGCCAGCGTGTTGGCAACATTTCGTCGCGAAATGAAATGCCCCAAAATGCTATTCAGGTTTGTGAGGTTTTCGATGTTTGGGGCATTGATTTCATGGGACCGTTTCCATCTTCGCGTGGGAACAAGTACATACTTGTGGCTGTTGATTATGTCTCGAAGTGGGTTGAGGCCAAGGCCTTACCGACGAATGATGCCCGAGTTGTACTCCGTTTTCTCAAGAGCCTTTTTTCTCGTTTTGGTGTTCCGAAGGCGTTGATCAGTGACAGAGGTACTCACTTCTGCAATGTGTAGATGGAGAAGGCGTTGCGACGCTATGGGGTCACCCATCGGCTTGCAACCGCCTACCACCCACAGACTAGTGGGCAAGTGGAAGTGAGTAATCGAGGGATCAAACGTATTCTTGAGAAAACGGTTGGTTCGAATCGTTGAGATTGGTCCGACAAGTTAGATGATGCGTTATGGGCCTTCCGTACAGCCTACAAAACTCCAACCGGTTCCACACCGTTTCGGATGATTTATGGGAAGGCCTGCCACCTGCCTGTTGAGTTAGAGCACCGTGCGTCGTGGGCCCTACAGAGGGTCAATCTTGATATGTCCGTCGCGAAGGCCACTCGGTTCCACCAGTTGCACGAGTTAGAGGAGCTGAGAGATCACGCCTACGCCCAGTCGTTCAGGTATAAGGGGCGGATGAAGGAACTGCATGATAGAAAGTTGAAAGGTAACAAGCAGTTCAAGTGTGGGGATTTGGTCTTATTGTATAATTCCCGGTTGAGGTTATTCCCGTTGAGATCCCGATGGTCGGGAACGTTCACGGTCACTGAGGTTTTCCCGTATGGTACGATTGAGATAGAAGATAAAGGCGGGAAGTTTAAGGTGAACGGTCAAAGACTGAAGCACTACATTGGCGAGTCGGTGACTGATCAGACGGTTGAGGTATTCTACCTTGACTCGCTCTCCGAGACTAGACGTGATGGATGCACCACTCGGGAGACTGCCCGAGTTGTAGAGTGTGTATTTTTGTATATGTTTGTGCTATCTGTTTCATTTGTTTTTGTCTATTTCAGGATGTTCCAAGATGAAACCGCTCGTACTCAATCTCTATTCGAGTCGGTCAATTTAAGCGGTGTTCTTTAATTAAAAAAAATAAATCAATAAATAAAATAATAATAAAAATAAAAAAAAAATTATAAAAACCAAAAACACAAAAATATGTTTATTTGTTTATGTTTTTGTTTTCCGTGTTGTACGCCGCTACATGCGAGCGAGTTTGAGTTTTGCAGGTTATATTATGCACATGGTAGCAACAATGGCAATGTGGAACATGTTCTCCCGAGGTTGCGGCCGCGAATGAAATGTTATACGGTCGTTTGGTTACTACTTAGCTATTGAGGATTCAACACACAAACCAGGGGAGTAACCCGTTCTTTGTTTTAGTCTTGTATACTTTATTTTTATTTTCTGTTTTACTTTTATTTTATTTTATTTTCCTTGTACTCATCGAGGACAATTTCATTCTAAGTGTGGGGATGGGGTTTATTTTACTTAGTTGTAGGAAAATTTTTGAAAAAAATAATAATAATAATAATAAAAATAAAAAATAAAAAATTTTAAAAAAAAAGTCACTTGAAAATTGTTTTCTCTACGTTAAACAGGAAATGATATTATTACCGAGTAGTGGTTATTTTATAACTTCTTGGTGTTTTCAAATATATATATATATATATATATATATATATATAATAAATAAGAACAGTGCCCATTAGACCCGCACGAAATGTGTGGTAACCGAACGGTTTAGGCTAATCGATGTGTCGGTAGGCTCAGCCTTTGAGAATGAAAGGGCGGTTTGGTTGTTGACCTAATTGAACCTTTTAAATGGCCTGACTTTAGTGGGAAACATCTTAGGGGTTTTGTTTGTTTAACTAAACTCGTGACAGGACTGGAATGAAAAGCCGAGTCATAATCAAGCCTCGAGTCACATGATTGTCTGTAGATTGGTTGTTTTACCTTTTGTATTTGTTTCTATTCATGCAAAGCTATCTCCTATGAGTATAAAAAAAAATGCAAAAAGCCAAAATGCAGAAAAAAAAAGAATGCATTTGTAATTGCGTGCACTTGAAAGAGAGCTAGAGTTTATAGTTTGTATATGAGTCGAAATGTTTTAATCATGTGGCAATAGGTTTAAGTCAAGTTGGGGTGACTCGGCCCGGTAAAACCATAATGGAATTGGTGAAGTGGCAACAGGGTCTTTAGGTGTGGGTTCCACTTAGTCATACAAATTAATAGAATTGTCAAGCCTTATTTGCCTAGGTAAGTATTAGGGGCATGGGTTTAAGTGGACAGCGATACCAGCAATCGACCTGATCTAGCTTATTAGGTGAAAGTTGGAAGAAATATTTGGGTAACGGGTCACTTGTTCTAATACTTTAAAAAGAAAAAAAAATAATAATAATAAATAAATAAAACCAAGAGTTGTTAGTTGAACTCGGATATGATCCTGTGTAGTATTCTTTTTCAGCGACGAAAAAGTCTTAAGTGTGGGGATATTTGATGTGTTGTATAACACACGTATTTTCCGCACCTTTTATCTACATATTACATTATATTTTATGTATTTTAACTTATTTTATATGGGTTTTACATAGTTTTTATTATCTTGTAGGCAAAGGGTTGAATGGAAGAAAAACCAAGCTTCTTGAGCATTTTACGGGTCTTACGCATAAAATTTCAAGAAACAACTCAAGGCCCGGCCCGGTTACATATTGGAAAAGCCCAAGATACATTATATTATAATATATAAAAAAGAAAAAAAAACCCTAAGGAGGCTGGACCTGTTGCGATCGGCCAGAAGCAAGGAGGAAAGAAAAGAAAAGCTTAGGGTTTGGGACTTGTGGCGGCTTAGGAAGGAAGAAGAGGCAAGAACCAAAGCTCGGGATTGATTCACCATCGTTTTTGACAGCAAGGAGCAGCCCCATATTCATCCATATCCTTCCTCTTTAAACATTTTTCAACACTTTAATTCTCTTGTTTAATTTTTAACTAGTTTTACAAAGTCAACATAATCTTTCTTAAAGATTTGACTTTTCAGCAGAGGAAGAAATTCTTCTCTAATGCCAAATATTACTTCTGGGAAGATCCTTACTTATTCCGCATTGGCACTGATTATATCATCCGAAGATGTGTGTATGGAGAAGAAGCACGTAAGATCCTGAAACAATGTCATGAAGGACTACCAGGACGTCATCATGGAGCATTGACAACTACAGAGAAAGTATTCAACGCTGGCTTTTTTTTGCCTACATATACCGAGAAATGCATGAAATGATTCGCTCATGCGATGCATGCCAACATGCTAGCAACAACTCATCCCGAGATGAAATGCTGCAAAGACCAACACAGGTCTGTGAAGTATTTGACGTTTCAGGCATTGAATTCATGGGTCCATTTCCAACATCATTTGGTCATCACTACATCCTAGTCACAGTAGACTACGTATCAAAAGACTTCACGATTTTTCTAAGATGATTGCATATTTAAATCAGGAGACCATGTACTTCTTTATAACCCTCGCCATCGTTTATTTCCTGGAAAATTGAATTCTAGATGGTCCAGACCTTTTACGGTTAAGGAAGTTTTTGAGTATGGAACCGTTGAACACCTACAATGATCGCCGTATCCGGTATAATTCCCCTACAATGATCGTTTTCGGCATTAGTTCCGGCTCAGATTGTCCAATTTCAGAGAAAACTTTCCAGCATGGCCTGTTTTTTGCTAAACACGATCCTGTTGTTAGGCCCTGGCAGATTATAAATGTTACACCACTTCCTTGAAGTATTTTCACGTTTCCTAGCCACTGATCTTTAAACTAATAGCCTTCAAGCATGCCTATGGAACCCATTAATTTAGGAAACCCAATCCCAAGACCTCCTAAAAATAAAATCATCTTGGAAATGATTCTCAAACTTTAGGAGATGGCAAGAGAGCTAATCGACATGCTTGTTTAAAACGAAAAACGATTCCTATCTCTAACTGAGACCGTGGAGGAAATGAAGACAGAACTCAGTGACATTAATGAGCATATTCTGATTCAATCCATCCGGCTAGGATTCTTTCCACCACCACCTTTCGGTGGAACTGACTCTTTTGGCGGAAACCATTCCGGAGAATGAGGCTTTGGAGACCCTTCTCTAGCCTCTTCTGAGTAGCTTTTTGACAACTCAAGGGATTGTGCTAAGGACTAGTAGTTAGGACCAATTGGGCTTAGCCCTGTTCCTTTGTTGTTTTCTGTATCTTTCTTTTATGTGTTTTTATTCTATGCATTTTTAAGATTAATGTAATTGGGGAGATTTGATGCATAATAATTTATACATCTTTCGGCACTAAAATGTCTCCAAATAAGCGTAATATCGGCAATTATATTAGAATAAATAACCACTAATGTTTATAATTTCTATGTATAGGTAAATATAGCCCAAGAGAATAAAAAAGCTGATATACAAAGAAAACGGAGAAAAACAGTGAAAACCGACTCAACACACCCCATGGTGAATCAAGGAATTGTCATGTATAAAGCATACGAAGTAAAGATAAAATTCAGGAAGACAAAACATGGCGATGTTAACCTCAACACACCTATGTTAACAAAACAAAAGGAAATGACAAAATAGAACGTTCTGAAACTTAACATGGCCGTGCTATACCAAAACACACCCCATGTTGAAAGTAGAATAGAAAAGACATTTTAGGACTATTCTGGACTCACCACAACTATGCCCAACTCAACACAGTCGTGTTCACTTCCTGCTTTAAAATCTGACAACGTGCATTTAATTACAACATGACAAAAGGGTCACCATATTCGTGTTTAGCAAACCACGATCGTGTTTTGGATCCCTGATCAGCCTATAAATTAAATGATCATCTTTCGCATTCAATACATCAATAACACCATTATATTCTCCAACCACCTCCTTTTTCCATCATTAATAAGGGAATTATCCCATCCGTCCAACCTTTGAAGATTAAGGAGATTAAGCTTGTGGAATAAGTCATTAGCATAAAAGATTAGCTATCCAAATTGGTTAGATTGTTTTAATTTGATATTGTTTTCATCTATTACTTTGATGGATAACATCATGTTTATTATTGGCTAAACTTTCAGAATATTACCTTGGTTTATGTGACATCTGACCCGATCCGACCCGACCCAGGTACCCGTTTCTCTGACCCGATCTCTTTCTTTTATGATTTAGTATTTATTTATACTTATACTTTATTTTTAATAATAATATATATATTTTCCTTCCCGCCTCTTTCTCTCTCTTTCTTTCCGCCGTCCCGTCCCTCTCCTCTCTTTCCGCCTTCTTTTCCCTCTTGTCGCCGTCCCGCCCTTACGCCTTGTTTCCCTCTTTTTCTTCTAACTCTTTGCTTGTCCTTTGTTCCTTCCTGCCTAAGGTTGTCTGCGCAGCTCCACGCGCCAGACCCCTTACAAGGAATCCTGCGTGAAGACCACCTGTTTCAGCGATTCGCGAGACGAACTCTTCTCGCAGCGCGCTAAGAATTGTAATTCTTCTCGCAGCGCGCTAAGAACGGTAGTTCTTCCCGCGACGCGCTAAGGATTTGTAGTTCTTCTCGCAGCGCGCTAAGAATCGTAGTTCATCCCTCGACGCGCGAAGAATTATAGTTCTTCCCGCGGCGCGCTAGGAATTTTAGTTCCTCCCGCGGCGCGCTAAGAAATGTGATTCTTCCCGCGACGCGTTAAGGTTGGTTCTGTCCGCCTTCGCGCTCGCGCACTTTTGCCTTAGCGCCTTAGCCTTCTCGCGCTAAACCTTTTGAGTTTTCTTCTGTTTAATCTAGCCGTTGCTTTTGAGTTGTCTTATCTTTTGAGCTGTTGACCTAATCTGCTTTATGTCTGAAGTTACTTTCAGCGCAGCATGCGCACCAACCCCATTGGTTGGCAGATAAAGTGACTGACATAATCTTTTGAGATCTGCTTTTGCCATGCTTGACCAGTAACTTTATCTGTCCTCTCCCATGCCTTTTTCTGGATCCTGTCAACCTTTTCCTCTTTTTCCCTGCTACCATATCTTTTGATATCTTTACTTTTCAGAACTTTTTACTGTTGATATCTTTTCTTTTACTTTTGGAGATCTTTTCTAGGGTTTGTGTCCCCTAGGGTTTGCCTATATATAGTACTATTTTCTTAACACTTCACACACTACACTTATTCTCTTCCTCCCTTTTTGCTCTCTGCCGTTGTCCTTCAGCCGCCTCCCTCCTCTCTTGCCTCCATCTTCCTCCCTGTTCTGCCCTGCTTTTCCGGTAATATATATATATATATAATAATTTACTTATTAATTATGCTAACTTATAATCAAGACTTAAAACCGATCGTTAAAACAATAATCTTTACTTATAGGTTAACTTGCTTGTTTGGTTCTTGCTTTATCTATCATCGCATCTTTATCAAGTGAGTAATCTCGTACCTAATCCCTTTTTGCTTTTAATGTTTTGGGATGTTCATGTGTTCATACAAACTTAGAGTCTTAAACTTGTTTATGAACTTTAGTCGCGCAGTATCCCATGTGTTGAGGACGTAGACTTGGCTGTTATTTGTATGTGTGGATCATTAACCGTCTTGTCGGTCTATTCCGCAGTTTTCATGGTACCATTAGATGAACACGGGAGAACTATCGTTTATGATTTTCTCTTTTGTTACACTTGCACAGTTAGTCTTGTTTGTGAGCTCAATTGTGAGCACTGGCAGTCTTGTCTCTTAGAGTTGGTCCCGATCTGATTACACCCTTGTTGAAACCCAGACATACACATGTTGCGCGCAGATTTATTGTTATCTATGTATTGTATTAAACTTGATTTCTCACCAACACGCAAGTGTTTGACGTTTATTTTAACACATGTTCAGGTTTGCAGTAGCTGTTTTGGAGCTTGTGGACACGTAGGAAGTTTTCTTTACTTTTGACCTAGATTAAAATGTATCAAGACAAGTTATTGCTGTTCGGATATTATGATTTATAATATATTGATTTATGTTGATTTATATTATTTGTGTTTGCTTTGCGCGTGCGCGAACGAATGTATTTATTAAATATTGACACCCAATAGTGTCACGAGTAATGAAACAATATGTGGCGCCCCGATGTATAATCCGCCTTTGGTCGGGGTGTTACAGTTTACAATGAATCTTAATTGAAGTTTAATAGTACTGGTTAAATATGTGATCGGCTTATAATAAGTAAAGGTTATTCTGCAATTATTACTTGATGAGGAATGTCAAAATACTCCTAAAAAATACCCTAAGTTCCAAGCTTGACGATAAGCCGAGAAATTGCTAGTCTTGTAAGGCGTTGGATTACTTTTAAATAGACGCCAAGTTCCGAGCTTGACAATAAGCCAGGAACTGCCACTCTTGTAAGGACTTGGTTGATAAATTAAAGAACTTTAAAAGAGATACCAAGTTTTGAGCTTGACGATAAGCTGAGGAATTGCTACTCTTGTAAGGGCTTGGTTGAGAAAAAAAGCATAAATTCTAATACTGACATGGATCAAGTGAAATATTAGTGGTAATTGATCATCTTAAAATGGGAATGATTGACAATGTTCTTCCACTAAAATTTGCCAATTACTTGTCAAGTGAGTGTGCGACGTAACCTGTATTAACAACTCTTAAATGGATATACATGAAATCTGTAATTTTTCAAGAGTTTTGTGGGTTAATAATTGATAATTCAAGGTTAATCCTTTAAAACTTCGCTAATCTTAATTGGTATATTAAGTATAATACAAATGCTATTTTTACTAAAATATCAAAGACAATTCACATAGTAATTTAAGGGATTGTCTCATCTTGAAAGTAAGTTATCTTGTAGATACTTATTATAAACCAATAAACCAATTGCTTACATAAAATGATGTTTTAGTGGAGGCCATGAAGTTATCCATAATACTTTCTTTAATTATCATGGATTAGCATGACTTGTAAATAAGATGTTATTCACACATTTAATCACCATAGCAAGCTCATATCACATGTTTACCAAACAATTATTAAGCCAAGTTAAGAGGAGTTTAACCAAGATGATTCACTTTTATCTTTGATCATCTATTTAAAAAATATAAAAAAACCAAAAAACTATTGTCTTTTAATTTATGTCTTTAATTTTCTTTTTAAAACTTACTTGTCAATCCAAAACCAATATGATATTTACTTTCGGTTAAAATAAATACAACGATTTACTAGTGGAAGTCTAACAAGTGTGTCCGTGAATCGATACTTGGTTTTTACCTATACTTTACTACATATACGAAATGTACACTTGCCTATTTGTGTGTGGTTTGGTTAAGATAATATTGATTATTGTAAATTTAAAACTCGACGTTATGTGAACAAACTTTTAGAAGATCTTAACAACTTTCTCTCTACACTATTCAACACTGCATCACAAACCATACGGTCGGATTGGTAGTGAACCACATCTTAATCAAAACCTATAAGATATAATTTAATAAATTTATTTTTAAATGTATTTTTTATGTCATCATAGGTGAATAATTACATTATTTTAAAAAGTAAACCAATTAAATTAGCTCTAGAAATTGATGCTTATTATTCAAAATAATGAAATAACTGACATAAAACGTAACAAACAAACCATACGATTGGCTCAGCAATGAACTATATATTTAGAAAAAGCTAAAAGATTTAAATATCTTCATGTATATCTAGTTAGGACTGTGAACCTATAAATCTGTTAGCTAACTAGGCAATGTCCGGGTGATCAATTTATTTAATTTTTATATTTTAAATATGCGTTTTATGTCAGCATTGATGAATAATTACATTATATTTAAAAATAAACCTGTTAAATTAGCTCTACAAGTTAATTCATTAATTAATGAGAATTAATTTGTAAAGTACCTTACTTGCCTCTAGTTGTTGGTGTTTAATAAATTTTGATTTTGTTGGTTGTCTAAAAAAATTCTCATTAATTAAAAATAATGAAGTAACCGATTTAAAATTAACAAACTAAACCACATGGTCGGCTTGGTAATGAACTACATCTTAATCAAAAGCTAAAAGATATAAATATCTTTATTTATTCTGGTTAAGAGTGTGAACCACGCTTCTTCACCTGTGAATCTGTTTAGCTAAATGGGTAGAGTTAGTGCCAAGTGTTCATTAGCTACATGACAAAGGAAAACAAATTAAAACCTAGCACAAATTCAATCTTCTAACTTTCACAGCTCTTGTTAAACCATTTCGTCATGGTTGTTGATTAGTCTTATCTATAAAGGGATTATTTTGTTTGCTATTGAACACGTTAGGAGATAGGTATTCACAAAGAAGCACTATAAAGAGTTCTAATACTAACTCCCTAACAACACAAATTGTGCAACATTAATAATCAAAAGCTTGCTGCATAACTACAATATTCATTAAACACATGGGGCCATATATAGCCATACATACTACATAATTAGGAATAATAAAAACAATACAAAACAAATTTATATCCTAAACTGGTAAAAGGAATAGACTAATTCTTTTACGCAATGTGCATTGACTAGAAATTACGGCTTCACTATAGTTTATCAACAACTGCCCACTGTCCGTTATTTAACTTGTTGAGAAAGCAACAAACTGATCCAAATGACCCGCTAACCTACTGCTCCGCCAGCCCAATTTGCTTGTAGCCTTATGTTGAAGAAATGACCACAGGATGCGGTCACATCCTTTGCCATGACTGCATAACAATTGCTATGTCAGCTCACGGTAAGAACTCTTCCCGACCGATCAGGCACTTGCCCTGAGCTGACATAGCCCTTGTGATGCATCCATGACAAAGTCATTTCTTCCGCATAAGGATCCAAATTGGGCAGTAGTAGGTAGGCGGCCAACACTGTGGTGGAGGTGCTGCTACTAGCATATTTGACGATTGTGGGTCATTGTCAATGCGTCTTCTCTGGTTTTTCCAATACTGGAGGCCGAAGTGCTATGAATAATCAACATGTTATGATCCGATCCTGATAGACTGCCTAAGATTAGTGTATAGAGTGAGAAAACAAATAAATTAATCAAAAAAAAAACAACAAAACAAATTGAAAACACACCATTTTGAAAATTTTTCTACTCTTTCTGTCCATAGTTTCTTTTTTAAAAAATCTCTCTTTTCAAGCGGTCCACATAAAGTTGGTTGTTCTTCTCGTTCATCTAAAACAAAAATAAATTAAGAATCACGCAATTCAAAATTTCACAACAAATAAACTTTTATTTTTACGATGTATCAAAAATAAAAAAAAATTAAAATGATTTTGACCATGTAACACAATTCTAACTAAACTGACATACCAAAATAAAAATTCTTAATTATGAAAAATTGTTATAGCTGTCTCAAATAAATAATAAGAAACAACTTTTAGGGATATCCCAAAATTAGGTTAAATTGTTTTAAGTTGAACAGAAACAGATCGGTATTACCGAATTTGATTGTGACTCATAAACAAGATCTACTTCAAAGTGATTATAAAACATGATATAACATTAACTAAACTCATTAAAAGAACAAGAAAAAAGATCCATTTCAAAACAGACAGACAGACACGATCGATAGATACAACAATGCAAGAGTTAAATCAAAAGGGAGATCCTACCATTCTCAGTCATTGTGCTCTCTTTGCAACTTCAAATAAACTTGATATGTGTGTATGTGTGCAAATATCATATGAAACAACAAGAAATCAGAGCCCCTTTTGCAGGATTGAAATGGGGAAGAATGAAGTGTATTTATAGCCGGATATTCACATCATAATGTAAAAAAGAAAAGTTAAAATAACACTATTAATTAATGTACATTATTACAATATATCGAGCTACCCGACACAAAAGATATTAAATTAATCGCACGGTCTGCAATGGATAATTTCTTTAATCAAAGGCTATAAGACATAAATTTATTCATGTATTTTAAATTAGGGGTGTGAACCCATGAATCTGTTAAAAAAAACAAATGTGAATATTTACATCATATTCTAAAAACAGAAAAAATAACACTATTAATTAATGCTCATTATTTCAATATATCGAGCTAAATAACACAAAAGATAACAAATTGATCGTTTGGTATGTAATCAACTACATTAATCAAAGATTTTAAGACATAAATATCATCACGTATTTCCAATTAGGGATGAATCTATTTAGCAAAACCAAAGATAAATATTTACATCATATTTTAAACAAACAAAAAAAAATAACACTATTAATTAATGCCAATTATTTCAATATGTCCAGTGAAACGAAACGAAAGATAGCAAACCGATCGCACTGTCTGCAATAAACTACTTTTTTAATCGAAGTCTATAAGACATAAATATCTTCATGTATTTCAAAATAGGGGTATGAACCCATGAATCTGTTTAACAAAATCGAAGGTAAATATTTACATTATATTTTAAACAAACAAAAAATTAACACTATTAATTAATGCTTATTATTTCAATATATCAAGCTATTTCAGACAAAAGATAACAAACTCATCATACGGTTTGCAATGAACAAACTACTTCTTTAATTGAAGGATATAGGACATCAATATCTTCACGTATTTCCAATCAGGGGTGTGAACCCATGAATCTGTTTAGCAAAACCAAAGGTAAATATTTACATTATATTTTAAATAAACAAAAAAATTATCACCGTCCGTATCCCCGTATCCCAAGCTGTTCATATTCTAGATATTCATATTTAGCAAGTTTATTGGTACTCTAATATTGATGGCATGGCGAACACCGATGGATACCGATGATTTTGGTATATATTTCATTGAAGAATTGGTTAAGACTTTAGGTTAATCATGTGATATGGTCTTTTACTACCACTTTAAGGTTACAAAAATGGATTTGGATTTTGGTTTTAGGGCTCCTCGTAATGACAATAATGTGAGAAGCGTGTTTGCAAAGGGTTAAACTTATTAAGATTTTGTTAGACAATGGAACATGCGATTGGACACCTTTTTTGAATCACGTGATGTTGGTTCATCTAGTGTTTGAGATCATGAATGAACATACACTTGAGTTTTAGAGTTCTTAAATTATATTATATATTTATTTATATGTAAATATAAATACTTAGGTATATATTAAAAAAAATTGAAAGAACATAAATGGACGTACATGAACATAAATAAACGAACAAAATGTCTGTTCGTCTTCAATCGTTTAATCAAATAGACAAGAAAAATTGTTCATGTATTTTCGTTGGTTTTTAATAAACAAAATGTTCACCTAACACTTCACGAACATTTGATTTCTCTCTCTCTCTCATAAAGATTTCATTGATTTCATTTTTAGGCTACAAATTAGAGGGTTTTGGTTGTTAGAGTTTGTAATTTCAAAATGTATGATCACGTACCTTTCAAAATACAAGTGAAAATCATAAAAAAGCTTCCAATAAAATTAGTTATTCAATGGGTATTCCGTCATAATAAGGATTCTGTCAATGTTCCCTCGTCTGCTAACTGACTTAAGGATTCAATCGTTGTTGGTACCTCTCATGGACTGATTTGTCTGTCTGTCTGTCTGGTTATTATTGGAATCAAGGTGATAATAAATTATAGTCCAATGAAGACGGCTGTTATTTGGAATTCACCATCTACGGGATCTAGAAGTACTCTCGGTATTGGGGTTTATCCTGAAACTTATGATCCTACGATTATAAATATTACTGATATGCATGTTTTAACTTTTGGTTGCCGTTGGGAGGTTGAAGTTTTTACTTTAAGTTCGAGGGCTTGGAGAAGGTCATATGGTAATCTGCCTAGTAACTCTGTTGAATTTAATGATCCTTACTCTTCGGCAAACATAGATGGGTCTATTAATTGGCTTGTTGGAAACATTATTATTTCATTTGATTTGTCGAGTGAAGAATTTAAAGGAAATAAAGTAGAAACTTTATAAAATAATACACTTAAGACCACCAAAATTTATTAATTAAAAGAGTTATTAATTAATCGATAAATTAATAATTATTAATTTATATATTAATTAATATTTTATTAATTTATAGTTGATAATTGCCCTGCTCATCCAAAAATTATTGAAGGATTACGAAATGTTGAATTATTTTTTTTGCCACCAAACACAACTTCAAAAATTCAACCTTGTGACGCGGAGATCATACGAGCTTTTAAGATGCATTATCATCGTCGATTTTATAGAAGTCTTTTGGAGGGTTATGAATTAGGGGTTCCAAATCCAGCAAAAATAAATGTATTAGATGCAATGAATCTTGCAATTTCAGCATGGACTATGGATGTTCGTGCAAATACAATTGCGAACTGCTTTCGTCATTGTAAACTTCGATCAACAGATAACATGACTTTTGAGAACTCAGATGAAGGTGGTGAAAGCACTCAAGAACTCCAGAATTTGATCAAAGAGTTGGGTTATCGCAATGCAATGGATGTCGAAGATGTTCTGACTCACTTAGAAGAAAATGTAGTTGCACAGTTGTTGACTAATGAAGAAATTATTGAAAGCGTTATTGGAATTAATAAAGATGATATCGATGAAGAAGATGATGAAATTTCTACAATGGAGCCCCCTTCGCGAAACGAAGCTATTAAAGCGGCAATCACATTGAACAATTTCTTGTTGAGCTATGAGAAAACAACACCAGAAGTTCTTACCATGCTAAGGAAAATTAGAGACGAGATTCAAGGGGAAATTGATTTCAACAAAAAACAAAAGACAATTGAGTCATTTTTCAAGAAACCTTCATAAATCATTCATGTAATATGCTATATATAAGGAATTATTAATTTCACGCCTGCTTGCGGTGCGCACATATAATGTATATATGTGTGAACCCTTGGGTGGGCAAAAGTAAAATTGCACTAATTTTGACGTTATTTTACTAATCACGTGAAAATAACGTTAAAAGTGGCGGAAGGTTAATCAGGTATCATGTGGTGGCGTTGATAGCCGAAAGACAAGGGCACATGCACCAATCAGCCGGTGTCCCGATGATTGAGTGTTATGTGTCTTATGTCCAAGGCTTGATTCAAAACTACTATCGAGCCGGGGGTCTCACCGGAAGCAGCCTCTCTATCCCTATGGGATAGAGGTAAGGCTGTCTACATCTTACCCTCCTCAGACCCTACCATAGCATTGCTATTGGTGGGATATACTGAGTACGATGATGATGATGATGATGATGATGATGAAGAAATTATTAATTTATATTTTATATGGGGTCTAAAGAAATTATCAAAAATGTATTATCTTATAATTTTAGCGAATTATTAATTTAGCACCCTATCCCCGAGTCGGGACCGGCAAAAAATATTATCTTAGAGAGTTTATTAAATAATCGAATATTAATTTATCGAGTTTCTACTGTATGTCTCCCAAATGAGTTATTACAATGAAAGCTATTATTATTTAATCGAAATGATATTCTTGCTTTGGTTAGAATGGTTATGATAGAGGATATGAACTTTTTATTATATGTTAGTGACGGAGAATGGTGATTCGGGATAACTTATAACTCGATACAGCGATAGCATACCATATGAATTCTTTGTTAGAGTAGGTTTTCAACATGAATTTAGGAGGAATGGTCAACTTTTAAAGGTGGTGTTAGATCAGTATGACAAATTATTAGTTCTTGTAGCTTGTACACCCTTTTCAGAACAACTCAATGAGGTTGGGATTAAAGGGTATTCTACGATAGTTAGCATATATAAGGAATCTTTGAGTTTATTTGATCGGTTTGCATTAGATGATTATTGTTTGTCACACCCCGTTAGGGAATTTGCAGAAGCGTAAAACATTAATATACCAGACACCACTGGTATCAAACACATTGTTTATAAAGAAACATTACTAACTAATTTACAATATATTACATTGTTCTAACTTCATTTACAACTAGGTGATTAATCGGTATCGGTCCATTAACTGCTTTACTTCTTACTAGCAAACTTGCATCAATTCACATAACCCCGATCACAATCCAAACACGTAGCACATAAGCAATCTACTTCAAGTATATATATACCTAAAAAGCATGTTAAAAACGGGTCAACTATGAATAGTTTGTGAGTTTTATAAGTTTCAACGAAAACAATTCTGCGTACCACACAATCATAGTTTGCATGTACGCGTGTATGTAAATATGTATATACGTTTGAACTTATATACATCTGTATGTTTGTATGTACATATGTATATTTGTATGTACATATACATGTTTGTATGTTTATGATATGATATGAAAAAATTCAGTGAGATCGTGACTGTTTGTCCGTGTTACGTGCCTTCATTTCCCACGTAAAATCAACTACTGTGGCCCCCTTCCGCCCACAACATATCTCAAGTAATTATATTAAGCACTACGTCGTATGTGTGTGTGTATACGTATGTATGTATGTGTATGTGTGTGTATAATATTTCTCACGCACAATTGATCACTGTGGCCCCTCTTCCGCCCACAACAATCTCGTGGCCTCCACTACCCACGTTGTTCTCATGGCCGTCATGGACCACGCTATCCCCATGGCCTTCATAGACCACGTTATCCCCATGGCCTTCATAGACCACGTTATCCCCATGGCCTTCACAGACCACGTTGTTCCCCATGTTGCTATGTCTAACACTATATATTGTGTTTGTATAAACATGTAATCAAGTGTAATTTCATAATGTTTTAGCATTCGTACCATATCCATCTAACTTATCAATCAACAATACTATTTACATTTCATCAGCTTGTAGTAAATCTTTATGTTTGTGGGGACTTCTCATGCCTGAATATTTAGATAATTCATATCATAAATCGTTTTCCGATAGATAGATGTATATAAACATAATTTTTCACCCCAAAAGTTCGTAAAATAGTTTAAAGGAGGGTTCATGAAACTCACTTTTTAGTACGTATTCAACATAGAATTGGATAGTGGTTCATTCTGCTTGCTAGCACTCGGATCCTATAATCAATATTATAATAATATTAATATTTTAATATTATTATAATCTCCATATTAAGTTGGGCTGTATAGCTAGTCTAGGTGTAATCGTCATGCCCAGAACATGTCAATAGCCTTAGATTGTGACATTGTTCATTGTCTAACGTTTAAAACCGAACTTGGCTCAGTTTCCCCGTTTCACCTACTCGCCAAGTTAATCGTTTAAGCGTTTAGAAAACATGTATGACCGTATAAACTCGGTAAACATGTTGGTTGATAAAATGATTAAATTAATAAAGAGAAATAATAGATTAGATGCCTGGATTCGCTACGGGGCTAATTTCCGGTATTCAATCTGGTTTGGAGAAAAGCGCGCACAATCCATCCAAATTATCCTGATTTCTCACAAAAAGTTCAGTTTTACTCAATTAACCCGAAAATATGCTTTTTAATCACTCTTGATGTTCTGATATTCCAACAGATTCGTTGATCACAAAACTGTTGGTTTTTATCATAATTGAATTTGTTTAACTTTCAAATTAGCATAATTAATTATTTGTTCATCATTAACTTATTAAAATTTAAAAAATTATCAAGTAAAATATGTACATTTTCATAAAAATATTTTTGGAATTATTTACTAATTTATTAATTAAAAAAATTCATTTTATATGCTATATTTTACCTGTAAATCGTCTGTTTATACCAAACAATTTCCAAAAAATCCAATAAAATTCCAGAGTGATCCAAATGTCTCCCAAAAGAGCCTATAAAACTCCCAGAACCTAAAAAAGTTTCCAAGTTGCCTTTTCGAGACAAAAACGACCATAAAAACTCGAATAAACGCTAATCCAGAAAACATATCTAGGTTTCTCCAAATGACCCCAAATTTTATATGTACTCATATTATGCCATAACTGAGTTCTCCATAAAATGTTATAATTTTTCAAGCAAATTAAGTATTTTTTTTCCAAATAAATGTCCCTAAACGGTTATAAATTCACCAAATATTCTCGAATGGTCAAAAAATTACAAAATTTGGACAGGGACTCATTCGTCCGTGAAAAATTTTACAAGCTAAAAACTAGCACGTAACAATGTAATCCTAAACAGCACATAAACAAGCATTTCGGCAATACCTTTGTGGTTTTCGTCTGTTTCAACCCTTTACTCGCTTTTCTGGGTTCTTGGCCTTCTAGCTGGAGTAACTACAGGTCCTATATCACAAAAACTAGCATGTATCATCAAAATATAAGCCTTGTAACTTAGGTTTTCGGTTAGGCTTTAAACCGAACTTTTGAACCGTAAAAAAGCGATTTAAACCCTTAATCCGTGTTTATGGCCAAAAACTTATCAAACCAGGTTCCTAACCATGTGTATGATCAAAATATGTTCTTGGATAATTTTTAGGATTTTTGCATGGTTAGAAGTTATTTTTGGTAATCAAACTATGTTTATATGCAATTAAACATGTTTAAACAAGTTAAAAGTTTATTAAAATGATGAATTTACCTAGGTTTTTGGCTGAGTTTTTGTAAGAAAAGCAGGGTATTTCCATAATTTGCAAGAAACTATGTAAAATATCTTAAGTCAACATAATATAAAAAAGGAAACTTAAGGGGGGGGGGGGGGTATTCCCCTTTGGCGGCCACAAGGCTTGGGCCCAATTTGGCCCACTTGTCTCATTTTGTGTGTTCGTAAATGAAATCTCGAGTCCAAATGTATTTCGGGTTTGGTTTTTGGCACAATAATATATCGGGTACGACAAATAGCGCGAAAACGAGTGTTTTTCGGCCCATTTCTTGTAAATTTAGAAAAACATACTATGTGTTTGTAAAAATCAAAAATATTTTCACGACTCTCTTAAAACATCCCAAATAAGTGTTTTGTATACCTTTTTCGGCTTAACGGATGATACAATGCTTGTTTTGTAACTATCTTTCGCGTTTAAAATCATAAAGGGTAGTTAAACGAGTATATTTTTGTTTAACTGGCTTGCTGTTGTACTAAGGCCATAACATCAATATGCTAGCTTATAATAAACTTATATCACTTATAGATGGCCTCAGGAATATCTGGGTTATAACCAAACACATTTGGTTATTCGCTCGTTCGTTACACAATAAGCGGTTAACCGCTTATTCGATATGTGAATACTAAAGTGTATCCGATTTTGTCACGAATGTCACATTTTGAGCAATTACTTTATATATCAAATAGGTCCCTTTTCGTTCTTAAAAGGTATACAATAACTTTTTGTCTTCTGTAACTTAGATTATTTTGATAGATTAAATTGTAATGAATAATGAATATTTTGTTAATAGTCAAGTTAATTTTAGCAACCTTTATTTTCTAATACCAATACTCTTTTCATTGCATCAAAGGGCCATTTTGTAGGTTATCTTAAAATAAATTTTTATATATAACATATACTTTTTTTAACAATTATGGCCCATATAAAATATACTTTTTTAACAATTATGGGCCCCCAAGAAGTGTGGGCGGTCGCCCATCTGTTAGTACATTAAATGTGTGAAAAGTGCTGAGAGTTGAACCGACGAGTCACTTAGTCTTTGTATAAGATGAAAGATAGAGAATGATGAGCCTAGAGAATGAGCACGTATGGTTATAACAAATGAGATATCATAGGAGTTTAGTCTCATTCGTTAGTATAGCATGCATGTAATGAATGTGCATGTCAAATGTAACGAATGTGCAATGAACATAGCATATGAGGAGCATGCATGGGTAGCGAATGAAGATTGAAAGCATGATAGAGAATAAGCATGCAAGTTTAATGAATGAGGAAGCTAATGGAACGAATGGGATGCATTGGTTGACATATGTTAGGAACGAAGATGTCAACATAGCGAATGAACTAGCATCAATATCTCTAGTTCACATTTTATGTCATTTGAAAGAGTTCATTTTTACGAGACACCGAATTGTAACGTTACTCCTCCGAAATTTCTAATGAGCTTCAACGAGTTATTATATACATTTTATGTGCATGCTTAGTCGTTTTCATTCATCGATTAGTATCGAAACATGATGGTTGGGTAAAGGTTATTTACTATTATATATCAATTAGTTATATTTAGGTAAATAAATGAGTGAACGTTGTTACTTCAAGCGTTATTATGTTTTTTCAGGGACTTGGAAGTTAAGGAGCTTATCGGGGATATTACGAGCTTGGAACGAAGATTTAGAAGTGAGACGTTGGAAGTGCATGCATCACGAGACAGTTAAGGAGAAGAAAATAAGTCTGTTGGTCATTTTACATCTTCGCACGACGCGAAGGATCTGAGAGGCATATTCGCGCGACGCAAAGTTGTAGTTTTCTGAGCCCGACTAATTTTTCCTTCGTGCGACGTGAAGATGAAGCCCATGGAAACTTCGCGTGACGCGAACCTCCTTAAAACCGAAAAAATCTAGGTTTTTCACTATATAAACACATTAACCTCACCATTCGGATTATTACGACTTTCAGAGGTAAAAGAGGCTGGTTAGGGCGAGTTTTCATCATTTCAAAGCTGCTGGTCCATCTTGGGTTTGCATGTCATCAAAGATAAGTCATTTAATCGATATGTCGATGCTCGGCTAAGTTCCCGTGTTCATTCTAGGCTAGGGTTTTGTGTAATTCCTCTTAAGACCAGATTTATTATGCTTAATGTTATGAACTTGATTTGACTTTATTGTTTTTATCTTGTTCAAATTAGTTCTTGATTGTTTCAACAAATTATATTTTCGATTATTGATTAGTGCATCACTTGTTTGGTTTTATTCATCAACACTTAGGGTTAGGCTCTTGTGTCATTGAATTTATAATCATCAACTATTGTCACCTAATTAGTTTTCATAAAATAAAAATTGGTAATTAGGTAGATCGAGTTCAATTGTGTCAACAATTCGGTTAGAGTATTGTTTGTCATCACAATCTAAATAATAGGTCTAGTGATTACTGCATAATCAAGACAAGTAAATCTGGGATTAGGTTGAATAACACATTACCTAAACCTAGAATGAATGCTTTTTATTAATTGTATTTACAAATCTTTTTAAGTAATTATTTAATTTTTAATTAATCTTTTCCAAAAAACTGCTTGACATCGTCTGTCCGCCTTAGTTAATTAATTAATTTAGTTAAAATTATAAAATAATAAATTAGCACTTTCCTTGAGTTCCTTTGGAGATGACCTTACTTACTCGTATTAGTTATAGGTATTTACGTATTTTAATTGATTGTTTGAGTAGACCGCGATAGCCTACGTCAAAATGGCACAGTTGTCGGGAACTCAACGCGCTTAGTGCTAGTTTAGTTCAGTTTAAATTTGCGTAATTTAGTTTAAAGTTTAGTTTATTATCTTTTCTTCATTGATTTTACACAGGGTGTGCTTGTTTGGTGTGTGTAGTTAATCTTGTAGGTTGATGCATACAAGATTTTCCCGAGATAAGGAGGTGTTGCGGTTTGATCCTGAGATTGAGAAAGCCGCGAGAAGAAACCGAGCAAATCAAAGAAAAGGTGAATCCTCGAGGCCAAAAGAAAAAGGACATGAACCATCAGGAGAATAACCCATACCCAATCCCACCTGTGTTTCAACCTGACAATATTAATCCACTGCATAATCAAGAACAACCTACTCCATAACACATTCCACAAAATCCTCCACTCCATGATGTACCACCACTCAACCAACACATTAACCAAAACCAAACCCGTAGAGCCCCGAGACAGTACCAGATGAGAGATGATAATTCCATAAGTTCTGAGCCGCCAAACAATCAGGTCAAGTTTGAATATGAAAGGGTAGCTAATCGGCGAAGGTTATTCGATGAGTTTGATGAGTTTGAGGATAAAAAGAGATGGAAGATGCTCAAATGGGTCGGTATTATAGAAGACAACAACAACGCCACCCCAGAACCGAACACCCGAGCCCGTTCAACCACCGAGAAACCGCCGAGCCAAAAGAAGACAAGCGATTCCCGAACTACAATTTCCCGAGTACGAGTTTGACGATGGGGTCCCGAGGGCATTTTTTCCACCGCCCGTTCGGTGAGTTCAAAGTCACTTCATTCCACAAGTGGACACGAACTCGCTTCCTATTGTTATCCCGGTTAGAGAAGGAAGAGCGTTTTCGGTAAGACAAAGCAACCTGACCGGGATGCCTACTTTTCATGGGAAGGAAACTAAAGAACCATACTTGCACTTGAGCGAGTTCAATGCTATTTGCGCCACCATCTCAAGTCAAGGGTTCACTGCCGATGGGACCAAGCTAGTGGTTTTTCAGTTCAGTCTCAAAGATCTAGCAAAGCAGTGGTTCTTATCTTTACCGTCAGCGAGTATTTACATGTGGCAAGATCTGGCTCAGCAGTTTCTGGATGAGTATTACACACCACAATGAGCGTCCGAGGCCTGAACTTCGATCAGAAATTTTCAGCAAAGGTCGGGCGAAACATTCCATAAAGCTTTCACGAGATTCAAGAGGTTACAGAGGACCTGTCCTCATCATTGGATAGCATTATGGGAGTTGATTAAGGCGTTTCATGACGGGTTATCAAGTGACGATGTGCGTGATCTTCAGTCGACCACAAATGGGTCATTTTTTACCAATGATGAGAATGAAGATTGACAACATTTAGAGCGACATGCGATGAAGTTAAAGAGACAAGCTCAGTCGAACCGCATGGTAAAAAGGGCGGTTGTGAAAGCCGTGGATAGTGGAGAGTCAGATGATCATATGGCTAGGTTGAAAAGAAAGTTGGATCAATTTATGGGTGTAGGTAGGAAAGAGAAAGGAAAGTCGGGAAAGGCATATCCAGTTTGTGAGGGTTGTGGTGGAATAGGCCATGTTGTGGCGACTTGTGGAGTTGTGATGGAGGACAAAGAAGAGGAAGAAGAGGAGGTGAATTTTGTTTAGGGTGAGAAAAGGTACAACAATGGTAACATGAATTTAAATACCTACCACCCCAATTTCAGTTATGGAAACCCGAACACACAACAAAACCCCAACTTTCAAGGAAGTTCCCAAAAAGCAGGTTATCAGCCAAATCAGCGTCAATATGGGAACGAGAGGGGTAACGGTCAAAGCGGGTATAATCAAAAAGAGTCGGCGGGTTACAACAAGAGTTATCAGAAGAGTTATCAACAAGGTCAGCAAAGTCAAGGGGTAGCTCAAGGTTAAAGTTCTTCGCAAGATTCGGAAATTCTAACACTGTTGAAAGATTTAAGCCAAAGAATGGAGATTCAAGAAAAAGCGAACACCGCAAGAGATAAGCAAATGAGTCAATTGGCTGAGGAGATAGCTACCTTGAAGAAAGACCCGAAGAAACTACCGAGCGACATATTGAAGAACCCGAATCCGCAAGGTAGCAAGTCTTCAAACAGTAAGAACACCCATGTTAACCAGGTAAGTACCCTTAGGGGTGGAAAGGTATATGATAATGGGGTAGCTCCACCACCTTTTCTTGAAGGTGTGGTTGAGGACTTGGGGGAAGATGGGAAGAAATGACGATGAGGTTGAAATTGAACCGAAAACTAAATCGAAAAAAGCAAATAATAAAATTGAAACAATAACTAAACCGGGAATACAACCGCCAAGGAGACGGAGGCAACGAGTAAAACCGTTCGATATCCTCGGGCATTGGCAAAGCCCGAAACCTCATTGGCACGGAGAAAGAGTGGCTCACAGCAGGAGGAAATGTGGGAAATATTCAAACAAGTAAAAGTTAATTTAAGCCTCATAGATGCAATTAAACAAGTCCCTGCATATGCTAAATATTTAAAAGACTTGTGCACTCAAAAGCGAACTCACAAGTTGCCCAAACAAGTTGACTTAACTGCAAATGTGAGTTCGGTTTTGACTGGTATCCTTCCACCCAAGCTACAAGATCCGGGAACACCAATTATACCCATTCAAGTGGGTGATTTTTAAATGACAAGAGCGTTGCTAGATCTTGAAGCTGGTGTGAGTATTCTACCAGGAAGCTTGTTGACCAATATGACTTTGGTCCACTTAGAAAAGCCGACACCACCGTGGTGTTGGCCGATTTGACACTCAAGCTTCCTAGGGGTATCGTGACCGATGTGATTGTAATGATAGAAGATTTTTATTACCCGGTTGACTTCCTGGTTCTAGATTACGTGACAGTTGACCCGAAACGGCAACCGAACATGATTCTCGGTCGGCCCTTTTTGGCCACTGCAAATGCTTTAATTAACTGTAGAACCTGGGTAGTGGAGATGGCTTTTGGTAATAAGAATCTTAGGCTTAATGTGTTTTCAAACGTGTCTAACCCTCTGGTGAGTGACGAATGCTTCACGGCTGAATTCATTAACGGGTTGAACCCTAATGAAAGTGAGGATGATACCGCAGAGGAGTGTGCAATTTGTTGTAGGAAAACAGTTGAGGATGCATTGCAATTACAAGAAGAAGAAGAAGAAGCGCTAGAGTTATATGCTGCGAGTATTGGGAAAACGCGATGGTCTTAGCAGTTAGAGAGGTTTCCCGACACTATTGATTCGAAGTTGAGACCATCATTAGAGAGTCTGCCGGCTGTGGAGTTGAAGGAGCTCTCGAGTCACCTTAAATATGTGTTCTTGGGAGAGGGAGAGACTTTACCAACCATCGTCGCCGTAAATTTGGAAAAGGATCAATAGAAGGCATTGGTGGAAGTCTTGACAGAGCATAAGGTGACGATTGGTTGGACGATAGTAGATTTGATAAGGAATAGCCCATCCATTGTCATGCATAAGATCATCACTAATCCTGAGGCAAAACCCACTCATGATGCACAAAGAAGGTGGAATCCAAACATGCGGGAGGTAGTGAAGAAGGTAGTTTTGAAGTGGTTGGATGTGGGCATCATCTTCCCGATCTCGGATAGCACGTGGGTAAGTCCAACACAAACGGTTCTGAAGAAGGTGGGTATTCAGATAACCCGTAACGAGAAAGGTGAGGAAATCGCCACCCGACTGGTAATCGGGTTGCGGATTTGTGTTGATTATAGAAAGTTAAATGCGTCAACATCCAAAAACCATTTTCCCTAGCCGTTTATTGACCAAATCATCGAGAAACTTGTAGGTCAGAAATTTTATTGCTTTCTAGATGGCTATTTGGGGTACAATCAGATTGCTATCCACCACGATGACCAACATCAGACCACTTTCACGTGTCCATACGACACTTTTGCATTTAGGCGAATGCCTTTTGGTCTGTGTAATGCCCCGACCACATTTCCAAGGTGTATGATGAGTATCTTTTCAAATATGGTCGGGGATTCACTTTAGATTTTTATGGACAATTTTTTGATTTTCGGTTCATCTTTTGAAAAATGCTTAAATGAATTAACTAAGGTTTTAAAAAGATGTGTGGAAACGAATTTGGTCTTATGTTAGGAAAATAGCCAATTCATGGTTCAAGAAGGGACGGTTTTGGGACATGTCATCTCAAGTAGGGGGATTGAGGGTGACCGGGCGAAAATCCAAGTCATATCTAATTTACCACCGCCTACTAATATAAAAGGGGTAAGGGCATTTTTGGGTCATTCCGGTTTTTACCGACGGTTCATTAAGAATTTTAGTGTCATATCTAAACCATTGTGTATTTTGCATTTAAAAGATGTGCTATTTGTTTTTAACGAAGAATGTCTTAAAGCTTTTAATATCCTAAGAATAAATTGGTTGAAGACCCGATCTTGTCGTCATCTGATTGGTCACTTTCATTTGAGATCATGTGTGACGCAAGTGACTACGTGGTCGGGGCCGTGTTGGATCAACGAGTAGATAAGAAGCCCGTTGCCATATACTACGCGAGCAAAACTCTTTTCGATTCTCAAATTAATTACATCACTACGGAAAAGGAGTTGCTTGCGGTAGTGTATGTACTTGATAAGTTCCGGTCTTACATTTGGGGGAGAAAGGTTATTGTTTTCTCAGATCACAGCGCAGTCAAGTACTTGATGGAGAAGAAGGATGCGAAGCCGCGCTTGATCAGGTGGATTTTACTGGTCCAAAAGTTTGGTGTGGAGATCTGTGACAAGAAAGGAAGCGAGAACGTGGTAGCAGATCATTTTTCGAGACTTGTAGGACAAGAAGAGGAGGAGAAAGACTAGAGGGCCATCAATGAGTCCTTTCTGGGTGAGAAATTGTTTTCTGTTTCAACTTTGCCATGGTATGCTGATATTATTAATTTTCTTGTTACATATACAATTCCGGAGTTTTAGCCAAGGAAGAAAAAGCAGCGTTTTCTCTCTCATGTAAAGTAATATGTGTGGGAAGATCCGGATTTGTTCAAAGTCAGAGCAGACCAAGTGATGAGGCGTTGCATACCAGAGGAAGAGGTTCGGAGTGTCTTGCATCATGTGCACTCGTCAGCTTGTAGAGGCTGTTTCAGCGGCCAGATGGCAGGACATCGCGTGCTTGCATGTGGATTTTATTGGCCCACCATCTTTCATGATGCAGTAGAGTTTGTTAAGAACTGTGTTAGATGCCAATAGATGGGGGGTATTTTAAAGAGGGACGAGATGCCCATGCAACCAATCCTCGTTGTCGACATCTTTGATGTTTGGGGGATTGATTTCATGGGCCCGTTCCCTAATTCATTTGGTAATCTTTATTTCTGGGTGGCGGTCAATTATGTGTCTAAGTGGGTAGAAGCAATCGCCACCAAGACGAATGACCATATCGTTGTTTGTAAGTTTGTCCAGTCTAACATTTTCGCACGCTTTGGTGTCCCCCGCATTATCATTAGTGATGGGGGTTCACATTTCAAAAATTTCAATTTTGGCAAACTACTTAAATGGTATGGCGTAAACCACCGTATCGCCACTCCATATCACCCTCAAACGAGTGGGCAAGTGGAAGTTTCCAATAGGCAAATCAAAGAATTTTTACAAAAGAAGGTAAGGTACGATCAGAAAGATTGGTCGAAAAACTAAACGATGCTTTCTGGGCTTACCGTACCGCTTATAAAACGCCTATTGTAACCACCCCTTATCGGTTGGTTTACGGAAAAGGGTGTCATTTACCTGTTGAGCTAGCCCACCGTGCTCTATAGGCGGTTAAGAATATTAACCTGGATTATGAGTGTGCAGGTAAACAGAGGAAATTAAACATATGCGAGCTGGAAGAGTTGAGAGATGAGGCTTACAAATGTGCATCCGCTTATAAAGATAAGATGGGGAGAGTTCATTATGCTAAGCTAAGAAGAAGGACATTCGAAGAGGGACAACGAGTGTGGTTATACAATTCGAGATTGAAGCTTTTCCCGAGCAAGTTTAAGAGCAAATGGACGGGACCGTATCAAGCTAAAAGAGTTGGAAAGTATGGAGAGGTTGAGATCAAAGATTTTGATGATCATCTGAGGCAAGTGGTGAATGGCCATCGTTTGAAGCCTTACTTGGAATATGCGGATTTGAACAAGGAGATACATGAGTCGGAATTTTGCTTCTTGGGAGACGAGCCGACTTATTCGGTTGATTGAAAGAACCAAGGGATGTCAAACTGTAGACATTCAATTCAGCGCTAACCGGGAGACAACCCGGCAACTATAAGTTGTATTCTTTGTATATTGAGTCTAATTAGCTAAGTGTTTTCCTCAAATCGTGCAGTGTAGAGCAAGGATCAAGTGTGGGGAAGCGACGCGTTGATCATAATTAAGAAAAATTGTTAAGCACATGTGTCGCTAGAGGGATCCCCATGTACGTAGTGGTTGGTATATGGCGACCGAAGTTGGTGACGGGGGAAAACATCTCAAGAAACTTAAAAGATAGATATTTTTAAACACCAAAAATCGTTAACAAGTGACTGTAAAAATGCAACTTCGCGCGGCATGAGGTTGTAAGCTTGCATCTTTGCGCGAAGCGAAGGACAAGAAGTCAAAGTCAAACTAGTCAAAATTAGAAGTCAAAGTCATAGGTCAAACTGCAACTTCGCGCGACGCGAAGTTGCCTGTCTAACATCTTCACACGACGCGAAGATGCTCAGATCTGACGAAAAAAAATAATAAAAACCGATTTCCCATCACTTTCAACACACAATCTCTTATCCTTAACCCTATCCACACACAAAAATCCGGCCACCATCCTCCCCATCACCACCGTCGCCAGCTGCCACCATCACCACCGTCACTATTATTGAGTATTTTCATCATCTACACTTAATCCGATTGAAAGGTATGTTGGTTCTTCGTTTGAATTTGGTCTGCCTACATTATGATTCGGTTATCTCAGGTTGTTTGGAGGTATGGAATGCATGTTATTGGGTGTGTATTTGGTCGGGATTGACGGGTTTTTTTAATCAAGTGGGTATTTGATGTCGGATTAACCGGGTTGGGTTCACCGGATTGTTGAAAGTTTGGCCGGATTTTGGTAGTTGTGTTTTTGAACTTTTGGCCATGTTTTCAAAGTTTTTGGTTACCGGAATTTTTTTCCGGCGAGATGTCGGGTCAAAGTTTTTGGAAAACTTTAATAAAAGTTTGAAAAGTTATTGACTTGGTATATGTTTTGGGTTGGTATTTTGAAACATGTTGGTGATGTTGTTCTTTTTTTGTGGGTAATTGAAATTATTTTCCAGCAGGGTGTTAGTGGAAAGTTTGAAAATTAACATGTGTGTGTGTCGATTTGTTGGGATTTCATGAATTTTAAAGGTTGTTGTTGGTTTCTTGGTTAAGAAAGTTGGGCATGATTTTTTAAAATGATGGGTTGTGCCCATGTCTTGGTTTGCTCGTGCGGTTTGAGGAGTTGTTTATTTCGTGTCTTTTGTTTTGCGTTTATATCTTTGATTTAAAAAAAATAAAAATAAAATAGTCAAAAAAAATATAAATATTTTTTCTTATTAGTTAATATATAATTTAGGTTATTTTTAGTTGTAATTTTTCATTATTGGGGACAATCACGACCGAAATGCTATACGGTTGTTGCTCGTAGTTGTTTCAACATAGACTTATTTGGTATATTTATTTGCAAATGTCGAGGAAAAGGTCCAAAAAGCAGCAGACATTTGATTATGCTTCTCAGCAATATATGCGAGCCCCGATTAATATGTGGTCGACGAGATAGAGGTTTTGGGTGCTGCAGTCGAGGATACAAGGGGGGATGAGGATGATCATATCAATTTACAATTTCTCCTCGGTAGTCCGGAAAATGAGGCGTTTGAACAGATTCGTGACATGCAGTTATTGAGACATCGTACATGTTATTGGGGTGTGTTAAACCCAATTGGGAAGGATAGGAGAGTTAATGGCTACTTACCGGGACGTTGGGCCGATATTTTGAGGTTTGATGAAAAACAATACGTGGGGTTGGTATATGAGTCCTACTCTACTTTTAGACACATTACTGGCGATTTCGATGAGGCACATGCTATGAGTTTTACTTTGTGGAGGCAATTGTACCAATTCACGGTGCCTCGTTTTGCTGTGGTAGTAGGTTTATATGGAGAACATGAGGTGGATGGTGCCGAGTTTAGGGAAAGTATTTGGGGTTTCACCACTAGTTCTACTGCTTCTCGTCCTCATTGGATTTCTAATAATGAGTTGCCGACTTTCTGGAGTACTATCGTAGATGGGCCGCATTCGAGCAATGATGTCCCTTCGGCCATTCGGGATCCTATTCACAGTTACATGCATTTGGTTATTGCTTCCACTTTCGTAGGCCGACATTCAGGTCATGATAAGTGTAATAATATTGATTTGATGTGTTTGATGGCCACGGTTGGGGGTAGGAATGTTAATATGGCCACTTTGTTGTTGAGTTCTTTGGCTCGGGGAGGTCGTAGAGCGGGTTCGGCTGTAACTCGGGTTTTATTGGGACCTATTATCACGAGGATATCTAAGTTTTTGGGTGTGTTTGGACGTTATCCGGTCTAGTATTTTGAGGAGGGACCAAATATTGAGGTTGTTACCCTTGATGATGCCCAGAAGGCGGGCATGGTTACTTATGATGATCCACCACAGTTGGTGGATGTGAGAGCTGCGGGTAGTTAGAGGATGCAGCGTGTGGAGAGGTCACCTGCCCGACCACATAAGAGACGACAGCCTAGTCCACCACCGGTGCAACACCAGCACCCACAGCCCATGACTTTGGATTACATGTTTGATCCGCAGTTGCAGATGCGAGATGAGTTACATGGGTATAGAGATGAGTTTCGGGAGTATACGGACGAGTCAAGAGGGTATTTCAGGACTATGTTTGATCACTGGAGCATCCTGCGGCCTGATTCATTGAAGCAGCCACCGCCAGCTACTAGTGGCTTTGGTGATATGGGTGGTGCTAGGTATGGTTATGGTGGAGGATATGGTGGGTCTGGTAGTTATGGGAATATGTTGGCTGCAGGATATACTGGGTATGGAGGATGTGAAGCTGAAGGATCTGGAGCTGGAGATGATGATGATGAGGAGGACTCTAGGGAGGATCAAAAACTTGGTGTGTGTCAAATAACCCTATAATAATGACCCTCACAACTAAGCTTTAATATTAAAACGAAAATCCTAAAACCACACACAACCGGCAAGTGTACCGATCGCAAATAGTATAGACCAAGGAAGTCCGAGTATCGAACACGTGGACACGTAAGACACTAACGATTACTAACCCTAGACAAGACCTACCTTAGAATAATAATTAATTGATTTTTTGATTTTTAATTACTTAACTGAACTAACTGGACTAACTAAAAAATAGAAAACTTAACGGGGAACTAACTGTGTTAACTTGGGGTGGAGAAAAACGTCTACCTAGGTCTGAATCAAATTGTAGGCCTAACAAGCTAATGGATTGGATGACTTCAAGACACCGGTCTCTAAAGATGATACGACTAAGGATCGCTCGGGCTCACTGGATCACCTCTCAGTCTCACTCAACAAGCCTAAACTACTCAAAATCGCCTAAAACGACCAAACCGGGAAACAATTGCTAACGTGTTCTAACGCTAGATCACCTCTCGGTCTCACCAACACTCGATCCTAATGGCAATGAATACTACACAATTAAGGATAGAGGAACAATTCAACTTAAACTAAAATAGATCAACTAATCGCTCAAAACACCTAAACCTGACAAGAAACGAACTTGCTCTCGCGCAATCCTTATTCTAGCATGCAAAGGTAATGAGACGACCCTACTTCTTATCACCTCTCGGTCTCAAAGAAGGTGTCTAACCGCTGTACTTAATCCAATAAATCATGCAACAAAACCCTACGGTTGTTCCTACCGCAAACAAACCCTAAACACCAAGTCTAGAATCAAACAATGCACCGATCAATCAATACAAAACTAATCAATCAACACACGGGGTTTATGCAATGAATCACCAAAATTTCCAGCCCTTAAACACAACCTATTTCATGTCTAAATCAAACTTTACAATAACAATTCAAGTCTATCAATCAAACAATCCATAAAACCTATCAAAACCTAACAATTATCATCATTCCTAGGTAGAACTAACAAGATTAGCCTAACATATTATTTGGACAGCAGCATATACTCAATAAAAACACCATAAAACTTATACCAATCATCTCAAAAAATCATTCAACAATCAATCCTACTCATAAACAATTCAATCTTTCAATCAATCGCACAACTAGTAATCAATTGAACAAGTATAAAAAGATGATGAACAATGTTATGAAAAGAAAGGATATGGATGATTTCCGGGCTGTTCTTGGCTGCAACAACTAATGAGAAACGTCTCCGAGGCTTGGTTCTTGTGTTTTCTTCCTTCCCTAGCCGTCGCACGATCCAACTCTAAGCCGAAAAAACTTTTTCTTCTTCCTCCCTTGCTGCCCTGCTGCGATCGGCCAGATGCTGCACCTCTAGGGTTTTTTTTTATTTTTTTCTTATGATATAATGTAAGATTTGGGCCTCCATGATGCATACGTGCCGGGCCTTGAGTTGTTTACTTGAAAACGTATGCGTAAAAGGCTCGTAAACCACTCCAAAAGCTCGGTTTCTTTCTTTCTTTCACCCAAAACCTACAACATGAATAAAATTATGTAAAAGCTATCTAAAACGAGTTAAAACATATAAAATATAATATACTACGTAGATAAAACGTGCGGAAAATACGCGTGTTTTACAACACAATAAGTAGTAGGTATGATGAGGGCAACCAACCCAACCGATGTTTTGGGTCGTATTTTCATTTTTTCCTTTATTATGTTTTTATTTTTATTATGGGTTGTACTGATATAATTATTATTGTGCTTAATGGAGAAGATGAATATGGCGGTTCGGTTGGGTAACTAACATGGGATTTATTTTTTGGGTGGTTGCGTGTATATTATGTTGTAGTTGAACGTTGTGGGTGTAGTTCACTATAAACCCTCATGAGACCATACTCGTCCACCCGGGCTACCGGGGGTTTAAAGGGCTTGTTGCATACGCTAAAATTAATGGTTTTTTGCAAACGGTTTAAAAGAACTATATTTTTAACAATTGTGAGAAGCGTGCTTCTACATGTTTGAGTGTTTGCAGATTTTATTTTGAGAGTTGAAGGGGTAAGTTCACCGTGAGCATCACCGAGGGCACGATAGTTGCACATGAGAGTTGTATTTTCTATCAGGTGATTTCGTTTTCATAACTTTCCTTGTTTTATTAGTTTTTGTGTTACGAGTGTAATTGTATTTGTGTATTATTAGTTACAACCATCACATTAGGCCAGGTTTTTAAATTGTCTAAGTGAATTTTAACCCCGTCCCTATTTTATTTGTTATATTTTAAACATTGAGGACAATGTTTGCCTCAAGTGTGGGGATGATGGGGGAGATATTGAAAATTTTAAAAGTTTTAATGTTCCTTGAAATAAGATTTTTTTTGCATAATAAATTGAAGATGATAGAAAAATCGAGGGTTGTTTTTCAAAATTATTATATAATAAGAGATAATAAAAGCGGGAATACACTTAATTTGGGATGTGTCGGTAGGCTCAGCCTTGAGAGTGAAAGGATAATTTGGTTGTAGACTTAGTTGAACTTTAAAATGCTTGATTTTTAGTGGGAAACGCCTTCAGGGTTTTGTTTATTTAGCTAAGCCTGTGTAAGGACTGGAATAAAAGATTAGGCCATACTCAAGCTTTTTGTTAGATTTGATCACCAAAAATAAAATTTTGAATATGAATAGTTATTATACAATGCTTGGATAGGCTTAACGTTAGAGTATGCTAGATGACTTGTGATATAAACCTAAATAAAAAAATGGCTAGTTTTAGTGGTTAACAATTCATAGGCGTATGGTTTTATAACCTTAAATCCTATATTGATGGGATGCTCTGAGATTCGGAGATCATGGATCTGTATGCGGTTTATCATCTGGGTATGCATAATTCATAAGTGGAATTATGTATATTAAAAAGCTTAAAAAGAGAAAACCCGTAGTTTATCTGCCAAGTCATAAGTCATTAAACTTGATCACTACATACTTTAAAAAGTACAAATTCACTACTGACTTGATCATCCACGCTGTTAGTCATATGGGGTTCCCGTGCTCGAGTCTCATTACCATTAAGAAATGGACCACATGGGACACGTCATATGTAAGCCCTACAGATGAATTTGTGCCTACTCACCTATGGTATGGACTTTTAAGTATTGCTTGATAACGGGGGTATGTCATGTAGTGGGGGCTATTTGCAAGTTAGTACATGATTGTACCTTAATTGTATCTAATGGCCATTCTGGTAGACTTTGATGCTTAAGTTTAGGTTTTGGTTTCGATAAAAATATTCAAGATTGTCTTAGCTGTTACATATTGGCTTAAAAATTGTAAAAATGTGCAAAATTTTGATCATCTAATTTTAAGGTTTAAGTCAAGTTAGGATGGTTTGGTTCGATAAAACCATAATGAAGCATGGAAAGGCGGCTTAAGGGCTTTGATGTGTGAGTTCCATTTTAATTATATGAACTAATAAAACTGTCACACCTTATTTTTTCCGGTAAGTATTGAGGCATGGTTTAAGTGGACAACAATATCAGCAATCGCGGTTTTTGTGTCCCTTGTGCTTAATTAAGATAATCTAAGAAGTATTTTGTGAAAATGTTCTCTGATTCTGATTCCATTGCAAAGTCTATTTCAGGACGAAAAAGGATACGTGTGGGGATGTGATGGTGTAAGGCCCCGAACCCGGTAGCCCTACTTTAGCGTCGGATTTACTCATAAACACAGTTCTTACAAATCAGAGTTCATTAAAACTTTCGCGGAATATAAAAACTTTCATGAAACGTTACAGCAATCCAAAACTTGCCTTAATTAAACATTCTTGTCTTTCAAAATAAACGTCAATTACATTAAAACATCTTGAGTCTTCAGATGCCAGTTTCCTATTCGCCCACCGTGTGCCCGCTCAAGCTAGTTGTCTCATTCTACTCACCTACGTGCATACTAAAAGTCAGCTACGCTAAGTGAGTTCAAGTTAATCGGACGCCATACAATACATACACATACATACATATCCGAAGATACATATCCATACCTAACTAGTTACCCTTCTGTTCTACATACATACTTACTACCATACATACATACATATCTACAATCACTAACCTCAGTCTACCGAGAGTACGTTCATAGTCCGCCGTCTATACCTGTACTCAAGGTCGTGAACACGTAAAAGGTCCGCAGTCCTTACCTATGTTCACCATTTATGGTACGTGCAAGGTCCGCAATCCTTCCCTATACCATCCTACATCCACAACACGTACAAGGTCCACAGTCCTTCCCTATGTTGCAACCTAAACCATAGCACGTACGAGGTCCGCAGTCCTCCCCTATGCTACCACAATACAAATACAGCACGTATAAGGTCCACAGTCCTTTCCTATGCTGATGCCTATCTATAATACGTATAAGGTCCGCAGTCCTTAACTACGTTGCCGTCTATTATCTGTAACACGTATAAGGCCCTCCGTCCCTATCTACGTTTACATCTATCATCTACTTTACGTATAAGGCCCGCAGTCCTTAACTACGCCATCACCAGCCGAGTCTATGTCCGACAAAAGCTAGAGGGATTTGCCATCCTAACTTACTATGTCGAACGTGGAACTCACATACCATTCGTGTACCTGTATACACATACTTCACATATACAATAATTACATTATAGCATAAGAACACTCTAGGCGTTCTTTACATCATTCATTTAACAACCATACCTCTTGTCGATACGTGCAATATCCGAAGATCGTTCACGCCTCGACAAGTATTCATTTGTAATGTTCATACATCTTCGATATATAATATTCGTACCTTTATTTTTAACCTGACAGTACGCGCAATATCCGAAGATCGTTCGCGTACCGACAAGCAATCATTCATATCCATCACATATATCACATATGGCATACACTTATGACTTAGGATAAATGTATTAACAACACATCGAGTATGTACACAGCCCCGAAAACATAACAAGGAATGGGCTAGAAACTCACCTGAACACGGTTACGTTCACCGTTAATCGTAATCCCTTTCTTCAGTTGTGCACGGCTGACTGTATAACAAGTATACGTATCAATTAACTATCACTACTCATATCATCTTTCTAGTCTTAACTACTACCCACAACGAACGGGGGTCCGGGGGCAGCGCCCCTGGCAGCGGGGTCTAGGGGCGGCAGCCCCTAGCAGGGTCCAAGGGGCAGAGCCCCTGGCTGGGGTCGAGCTAACTTTAGGCGAAGTCAAACCTTAGGCGAACTTAGCTTTAGGTTTTTAATTTAGGTTTTTAATTTATTTTCTAATCGAACTTGACTTTAGGCGAAGTCAAACCTTAGGCGAACTTAGCTTTAGGCGAAGTTAAACCTTAGGCGAACTTAGCTTTAGGCGAAGTTAAACCTTAGGCGAACTTAGCTTTAGGCGAAGTTATCAGTTAGGCGAACTTAGCATTAGGCGAAGTTATCAGTTAGGCGAACTTGGCCTTAGGCGAAGATATCAGTTAGGCGAACTTGGCCTTAGGCGAAGTTATCAGTTAGGCGAACTTGGCCTTAGGCGAAGTTACCAGTCAGGCGAACTTGGCCGTAGGCGAAGTTATGCTTTGAAGGCGAACTTGGCCTTAGGCAAAGTTACCAGTTAGGCGAACTTGGCCGTAGGCGAAGTTATGCTTTGAAGGCGAAGTTAAGCTTTGAAGGCGAAGTTAAGCTTTTGCAGGCGAAGTTGCCCAGCATCGGCCTGTTCGTCCTTAACCCCCGTGATCATCTTCGTTTCTTAACCAAATAACTCGATTTAGGTATCAACGGAATCGTCTGACCAGCGCCTTCAAACCCCAACCATCAGATCGGCCTAACATCGATGTTTAAGGGGTGCGATTTAGGCATATAGGTTACGGGTTCTTTTATCAATCGATTAACCCATCAAATCTTAACCATTTTCAGTAAGTTTAGTTTTGTAGGATTCGTTTTTACCATACAAACACCGATCTATCATTTCTATACTAATCCAAACCTAAACGAACAAGTTATCGATATAAACGTACCGTAAACGAGTCGAACTACGAACACGAGCTGGTCTTTGATGTTGCTTTGGTTCGTCACGAAGATCTAGCACCAACAAGCTCGGGTCCTCGCCTTTGGATCTTGGTTCGGGTTGTGTGTGTGTTTTGGAGTGTGTAGAGATTAGGATGGATAAATGGATGGAATGGAAAGGATTGGGGTTTAAGGGGGTATTTATACTCCCTTAAGCCCATGGACCGAAGGCCCATATTTCCTTTTAGTCCATATCTAATCCCATCTAATTATCCTACTAAGTCTTCATATTTTGCTATTATTATTATCGTTCCACTAACTCGTTTATTTCACCCGATAAAATAATATATTAAATATTACTTTAGAAATTTCGGGATGTTACAGATGGTTGGGTAAAAGTTAGTTACTATTGTATCTTAATTAGTTATATTTAGGTAAATAAATGAGTGAACATTGGTACTTCAAGCATTATTATGTGTTTTTAGGGATTTGGAAGTTAAGGAGCTTATCGGGGATATATACGAGCTTGGACCAAAGATTTAGAAGTGAGAGATTGGAAGTGTACGCATCACGAGGCAGTTAAATAGAAGAAAATAAGTCTGTTGGTTATTTTACACCTTCGCACGACGAGAAGGATCAGAAAGGCATCTTCAGATGACGCGAAGTTGCAGTTTTATGAGCCCGACTATTTTGTCCTTCGCGCAACGCGAAGATGAAGCCCATGGCAACTTCGTGCGACGCGAACCGCTTAAAAACCGAAAAAATCTGGGTTTTTCATTATATAAACCCATTAACCTCACAATTCGGATTATTACAACTTCCAGAGGCAAAAGAGGATGGTTAGGGCGAGTTTTCATCATTCTAAAGCTGTCGGTTCATCTTGGGTTTGCATGTCATCAAAGAGAAGTCATTTAATCGATATGTCGATGCTTAGCTAAGTTCCCGTGTTCATTCTAGGCTAGGGTTTTGTGTAATTCCTCTTAAGACCAGATTTATTATGCTTAATGATTTGAACTTGATTTGACTTTATTGTTTTTATCTTGTTCAAATTAGTGATTGATTGTTTAAACAATTTATATTTTCGATTATTGATTAGTGCATCCATTGTTTGGTTTTATTCATCAACACTTAAGGTTAGGCTCTTATGTTATTGAATTTATAATCATCAACTATTTTCACCTAATTAGTTTTCATAAAATATAAATTGGTAATTAGGTAGATCGAGTTCAATTGTGTCAACAATTCGGTTAGGGTATCTGTAAGGCCCCGAACCCCGGAACCCCACAGTTGGTAATCATACAAAACACTTATAAAATATTTAAACTAAAAAAAAATCAATCGTTCCATTAAGACACCAATTTCAGAGTAAAATTCAGCGGAAAACGTAAATAATAAAATAAGTTCCCAAAACCCGGGAATTTTGCCCAAAACCAACTTAATTATCTTTAATAAAAAAAATTTTAAAAGGAAATGTTTAATACTAAAGTCTTCAAATCCCGTATGCCTTTCACCGTCCAAGTAGCTTCGTGCACCTCCAAGCGATAAAGAATCCTCTTCCTAACCTGAAACTCACACTAACATGCACCCAAAGTCAGCTTAAGCTGAGTGAGTTCAAGTTTTAAATAAGTAACAAAAATCTTAATAATCATTCCAACGGTTTTAAAACTATAAACGGAAATAAATCAGTTAGGTCATCACATTTAATAAATAATCATCCTTACGTATGAACATCTCTATACGTGCATTCCTATATATATAATTATATATATATAATATTCAATAATAACATTCAGGGCCGAGAAAACATACAACCCCAACACGTAACATTCCATTCAACGCATGCAAACACGAAGTAGGCATACGTAACATTCCGTAGTCGATAACGACTACAACATTCGCCAAATATTGGCCATACAATAATATATATACATACACACATTCTATAACATTCCAAGGCCTATCAATACTAGCAAGCCTATGCAAAATAGTTTAAAACATTTCATCAAGCAAAATCGCTTAGGTGTGCATGCTAGCCCAAAACTTAAAAAGAGTTAAACGGGGCATCAAGAACTCACCTAAGGTCAACCAAACACCAGCAACGAGCTAAGGACTCCCTAAGTGCACACTCCCAAACACCAGCAACGTGTTACCAAACTAGACCGTAAGAACACACTTGCCTAATGGGCCGTTCAAGCCCAACACTTTGGCCCGAGGCCCAACCCATACCCAATTACTTTACTCAGCCCCTAAAACCCTTCAATTAACTAAATCAACCCTACGATCATGGTCGGGGCTAACCATGATGCACAACTCACCCGTCAGTATGCAAATCGAGTCGAATTTGTGTGCACCAAATCTTAAAACCAATTTTCAAACAAATCAGCCCCAAATGAACCAAATTCCCATCTTAACGTTTTCATACATCATAAATATGTCCCCCGAGTTGATAGGGTCGACGGTTCCTTTTTACAACGCTCACTTTAATGTTTAAACGACAATTTGCTCACAACCGACTCGATTAACTAATCACCAACCTGAATAGCCCGAGTTCCAAAAAAAATAATTTTCCCACAGCCTTAAACCCCCCTAGGGCCATGCAAACTGATTCGGTTGGTCATTCCATCGGTTAACGCATCAAACTCAACAATTGACAATTCTACACCCGATAAACCCTAGTTTTCGAACTAGAATCGATTGACCGACCAAAACACCTCCAATGGCCACGAAATTTTAATATGATGTACTACACATACCTAGGAGGATTTTGATGCAAAAACCTCACTCAAAACAGTCCCGGAAAAGCTCAATTGGACAGCCACCCGGTTAGCCTACAACAAGTCGTTTTTCGATCAATACGCGTAATTCAAAGGTCAATTAACGTGTAAGAGACATGGGGAATCATAAAACCGACCTAGAATTGAAGTTTTTATGGATCAAAGCTGGCTGGACAGAAGAATTTCGAGCAGGGGGGTCTCTCTTCCGATTGGCGCTAGGGAGGGTGTTAGGGTTAGGTTAATTTGTTTTGTGATATATTACATCCAAGTCCCTCCAAATTGAAGTATAAGGCATTATGGAAGAAAAGTTAAATGGTTTAACGTACCGAGATGATGTAAAGACTTCCGAGAAACGTCGGATAAATCCCGAGAATTATACATACTCTACAAGCTTTAATTCTTGGAACCGAAGTTAACGGGCGTTACAGTATCGTTTTTCATCACAATCAAACTAATAGGTCTAGTGATTACTGCGCAATCAAGACAAGTAAATCTGGGATTAAGTTGAATAACACATTACCTGAACCTAGAATGAATGCTTTTTATTAATAGTATTTACAAATCTTTTTAAGTAATTGTTTAAGTTTTAATTAATCTTTTTCAAAAAACTGCTTGACATCGTCTGTCTGCCTTAGTTAATTAATTAATTTGTTAAAATTATAAAATAATAAATTAGCACTTTCCTTGAGTTCCTGTGGAGACGACCTTACTTACCCATACTAGTTATAGGTATTTATGTATTTTAATTGATTGTTTGAGTAGACCGCGACAACCTACGTCAAAACACACCGAAACAAACACTGTACGTTTTCCGTTTTATAGATCAATATCAAGTTTATCGATCCTCATTGGGAAAAACAAGTGGTATCAAAGCTTTCTACGTCGCTGAATTTTATGTGAAGTGGATCGTTCTAACGCGTTCGATTTTGATTCCGTGTGTTCATGTTCTTCGGATTGATTTTCTATTGATTCGGATCAAATATCGGTTGTTGTTTGACGTACATGATTGTTTAGAAATAGTCTACGAACGATTTCGTGTTTGAATTTGTGTTCGATTTGAAATTTCAGTTGAATTCACGATTTTTCGGTGATATTTCCAGAGAAAAACGTTTTTCCAGCATAATAACCGTCTTCACGGAAGTGTAACAGAATTTTCTGGCATAGTTCGTTTTTTCGGGGAGTACAACAAAATTTTTCTGTTGTGAATCAATTCATATATGTATTAGATTCAAAGAGTTTCAACTCAAAACGGATTCAGTTTGTGTGAACTTGCATATTGAGATTACTACAACGTCATGGACGACATGCTTATGTTTGTGAGTTCTCTAGTTTGTAACTTGAAGAGTTGATTCAGATTTAGTTCAATCGCAGCTTTGTAGTCCATATGTCTATTCAAGTATAATCAATTCGCGTTTTTCTTGCGTAGATTCAGGCTAAACCGTTTTTCTTGTTACTGCAACCATAATTTCGGGCGATGTCCGATTTTCCGGCATGCTTAACATACATTTCCAGTCAAATATAATTGTTCCGTCCAATAAGTATCATTCTGATTTGAGATCGTGTTTGATGTTTGTTTCAATTTGTGTATGATGTCGCATTATTTCGATTCGAGATTTGGTGTTGATTTGTGAGTATACGAGTTCGGTTCGCTTCATCTGGTGTTCATATGCTTCATGTTTGATTTGCATATACGTTTGTTCGTTCCACTCATAGTCATACGCTTACTATCAGTTATGTATCTGGTCATTCATTACAGTTATCATGATATGGTACAACTATACATGATGCTAATACAAAGCGTTTTTGTGCAGATATAACTTGAGAATAAGGTGTTGTTTGTTCTTTTAGAGGTAAAATGTCTGCAGTCTGCGAACCACATCTGCAGACATCTGTAGAAGAAGTGGTGGACCAAACCTATGCAGTTTGCAAGAAGAAGACTGTTTGTTTCTTAACATTAGGATGGTGATAGTGGTAGTGGTGGGCGGATGGTGGCGGTGATGGTGGTGGTAGAAAGAGGCGGTGTGTGGTGGACATTGTTAGTGGTAGATGGTGGTGGTGGCAGATAGTGGTTCGTGGATGGCAGACGATGGGTGATGGTGGTAGTGGATGATGGTGGTGGGTGGCGGACGGTGGGTGGGTGGTGGGGGTTGACGGTTTGTGGTGGCGAGCGGTGGGTGGTGGTGGTGGTGGACAGTGGGCATTGCTAGGGTGTGGTGTTTTAACCCTCTGCAGCCATTAGAAGATCTTAGAAGTGGTGGGCCAAATCTACATCAATAAGAGTTTGCGTAGACGTTTTTTTAATGAAACGTCTTCGAGAAAACAAACAGTCTGCAGATAGCAATGCCTGCGTGTGGTAGATAAAAGAGCCTACGCAGATCTTTTTCAGAATAACAAACATCACCTAAGAGTTTGCTAGTTGATATTAAAAAAATAATAAAATAAAATAAAATAAAAAAACACGATTGTTCATACATTTTATCAATTTGTGTGGCATTGCTTGAATTACTAATGTGTGATTGGTCACCCCTTATATGTTATTGGATTTGTAAAAAGCTTCATGGTGAACTTGACATGAACTATTATGGAGATTTGTTTCTTCATATTATTGGACTCATAAAGGGGTTTGGGAAGCTTGTCTTAGAGTGTAATTTTAGGCATTTTGGAAAAAGAAGTTTAAAGGAGTAAAATTTAAAGTTCGGTTCAGATTTTAAACTTGAAGGCGTGTGGCAAATTGGGACGTTTGAATTGAAATTGGTTATTTGACTATTTTTAGTCAAACAGGCAAAAGCAAAAAAGATTTATCGAAATGTTTTCGGAAAAAATTTTGACAAGCTTTTTGCCAACGCGAGTGTGAATCGTTCAAGAATAATATTTGGAGTAATATTTTGTTTCGGGTAAATTCATACGTTCGATTGTTCAAGATTTGCTGCTGGTGGCATTTCTGTAATTAAATGCAGTGGCAATTTGGTAATATTGCAGTAGTAGCAGTCTTATAATTAGCTGTAGCGGTAGTTTGGTAAATACCAGTCAGTGGTAGTTTGGTAAATACTATGGAAACTCAAGCTGGAAGTTTTTAACTAGATAAACGAATGTCTTTTGATCAAATTTTCAAGTTTGATTTGATTAAAGAAATAATTTCAAGTTTTGATCCAGATAACTTTTCGAACCTCATTTTAGTGCTCAGATCGCGTATTCGTTAGGTTTCAAATATGAAGTCTTTTTATTATTCAGCTGTTACAAAATTGATCATTGAAATTAGTTCATCTTCTAATGGGATCGAAGTTCCGAAGCTTAAAATACTGCTGATCTCATGGTTTGGGAAGTTCGTTTCGAAGAATATATTAGTTTGATTGAAAGATTTGTTGATATCGATAAATGAAAAATATTATCAGCCGCACAAGCCAGAAATTGACTGAACTCTTGTGAAAAAGCTAAGCATGATTGTTAAAAGAAGGCATTTTCTATACTTAAATCAGCAATATTAGTTGTACTATATGAACCTAGAGAATCTAGAGTATACACAGAATGCCTAAATTCATATGAGATATGGATGTCTGTTGATCGACGATATGCTTATTATAGCAGTCTTAAACCCGATTTTGATACATTCAAGCATTTTCCTGATAAAAGTCTAATCGTGATGATTGAGAGATATTTAAATCTATTAAAGGAAATGGATGAAAACAAAGTTCATGTATCAAATGAAGAGATTAAAGAATAATTAGTTGGCATTCTCTATGTTCAGGATTCAGGAGTTCTTCTTGGAAATATTGTTTCAACATCATCATCTGAATCTTTTTATACATCAATGGTGACTGATGAAGTTCCTATTTCATCAGAGGAAATATTGTCTTCATATTTGTCCTCAAATTGGGACACCGTATCATTTGAGTTTGAAGTGGACGAAGGGTGGTTAATGAATAAAAGAAAGATCATATTGATGATGGTTGGTCTATGCTTGCAAATGAGATATCCAATACCACTTCCTCAATGAATGTTGATAAAGATCCAAATGCAATGGAGATTATCAGGCCTACCCATGTGATTTTTCCTAATAACCTTTTTGAAAGCTCAATGAATGTTGATAGCACATTAAATGTGACAAGTGCTGAGAATTGAACCGACGGGTCGCTTAATCTTTGTATAAGATGAAAGATAGAGAATGAGGAACCTAGAGAATGAGCACGTATGGGCATAACAAATGAGATGTCATAGGAGTCTAGTCTCATTCGTTAGTATAGAATGTATGTAATGAACGGGCATGTCAAATGTAACGAATGTTTAGGAATATAGCATATGAGGAGCATGCATGGGTAGCGAATGAAGATCGGAAGCATGATAGAGGATGAACATGTAACGAAAGGGATGCATTGGTTGACATATGTTAGTGAATGAAGATGTCAAAATAGCGAATGAACTAGCATCAGTATATATAGTTCGCATTTTATGTCATTTGAAAGAGTTCATTCTTACGAGACACCAAATTGTAACGTTACTCCGCCAAAGTTTCTAATGAGCTTCAACAAGTTATTATTTACATCTTATGTACATGCTCGGTCATTTTCGTTCATCGATTAGTACTGAAAGGCACCGAAACAAACACCGTGCATTTTCGGTTACATAGATCAATATCGAGTTCATCGATCCTCAACGGGAAAAACACCATCTCGCTCCTCCCATTGGCCACCCTTACATGTGAATTGATGGGTTACAATGTATCACTTAGGCGATCAACGTCTAATGGTATGTGACTTCTTGATATAACAGTTTCCGGCTGCATATATGAGAGAAGTATTGTATTGCTTTACGAAAATTTTGATGCCTATCTTAACATTTACTGCTATTATCATGAATAAAGAAACATGAATGCTAAATTGATTCTTCTATGATATAAAAACCCTATGGACTTTCAATAAATTGCTACTTTTGCTCAATCACTATTTAGGGGTGTTTGGGTGAGATTTTAAAAGCTACTTATTTGCATTTTGAAGAGTAAAAGTTGTTTGATAAATCTTCATTTTAGAGCTTCGAATTTGATCTTTTCAAAATTGCTTTTTCCTTTCAAAATCAAATAAGCACCCAAAAAACCTGCTTAAAATTGTGTATTTTGTAACCCCAAATGCTTCATTTATGACTTCACTTTATTTTTTTTTTCACTTCGGCGGTGGTTGTTGCTTATGTATGTTTCTGTTTAATTAAACATGAAAAAATGATTTTTCAAGGTAAATAGAGGAGGAAAAAAAGAATTTTTTGTCTTTAGATGTCTTTAGATGCAGGTGATCAGTAAATTTTCTGTCCTAATACTTTGACATCCTTCAAAATTTGACCCGTTTACCTGCTTCGTTTTGTAATTTGTAACTCTGTTCATTAACAAAGTGAAGCATTTATCTAGTATGTATGTTCTTCATATTGCTAGAATTCTATACAATTGTTGGCAAGTCAAATTTCATGTATTTCAAGCTATTATTGCATTTAAAACAACCTCCAAGAACCAATTGTGCAATATTTCAAATATTTGGAATTCTGACCTCGTCGCGCATCGCGAGGGACCTAAGCTAAGTCCATCATGTAGTGTGACGGAGTCAGAAAACCAGGGAGTCTGGTCTTGTTCGCGCAACGTGACGGAGCCTTTCTTGGCACGTCGCGATACGCAACCAACCCATTTGCTATGGGTTTATGGTTCAAAACTCAATTTAATGTCTTTTAACACCAATTCAAACACATTCAAACAATCTCTAACTCATATTAGTGTTTTAAAACACTCTTGACCAATTAAAATTATGTTTGCAACCTCCTTGACCATGTTCGATTATAAATAGTAAATAGACCTTCATTCTCCTGCATACAACTTTGCCACACCTCAATCCACAAGAATTATGTTAGTGCAAAGATTTGGTGTCCGCAGCTGTTCGAATAGGCTAGGGGTAGTTTAGTCTTTATATTAATGTATAAAGGCTCATTCGTTAAGGATGTTTAGCGAATGGGCCTCATTCGTTAAAGACTAGGGTTATTCGTTAGTGTAAGAGCCCATTCGTTACTACTGTGTGACGAATGGTGGACCATTTGTTAATATATATCCATTCGCTAAGCATGTTAGCGAATGGGCTATGGAAACACCTCATACGTTAGTACAGTTAACGAATGACAGGCCTCATTCGTTACTACAGTTCTAACGAATGAGGCATGCCTATAAATAGGCCTTCCATAGTAATTAGCATAGAGATCCGTGCCATATTTATCCCCTGTAACATTATGCTGCCGGATTCTCCCTAGACTATAATGTATCAATCCTATTATATTAATCCCCCATGATTAATGTATTGATCATTAACGTATTGAACATGACTTAACGTATCGGTATTGTGACTAGATCCCTAGGCTCTATAACGCGTTTACAACAGGTATTAGAGCCAGAAGTTGCTCGTGATACACGTTCTTCGTGTTCATCGGATTCAGGTTATAGTTTGATCGGATTTTGATAGATTCAGTGGATAATTGATGAAATGAATGATATATTTTGGTTCCTGATCGAAATCCGAGCTCACTGATACATTTTGGTGGTTAATTATGAAGATTTGATGAAATCCGCCATTGTTAGAGCTTGATTTTCCAGATTCGGATGATGATAACCGTTTTTCAGGTGAAAATCGGTTTTTCCGGCTACAGTAACTGCTCTAACGGCTCATTCGCTAATTAAACTCATTCGTTAACGGTGTTTTAACGAATGTGAGCTTCATTTGTTATGTGCTTATTCGCTACGGAGATGGACTCATTCGCTATCAATGCTCATTCGTTATTTTTTTTGACATTCGCTAGTTTCATAACGAATGAGGAGTAACGAATGTGTTCCTATTCGTTCAATATTTAACGAATGTGGAAAGGTTGGTTATTTATAACGAATGTGAATCATTCGCTCAAGGGTAGTGAATGAGGAGTGCCTTTCGTTAATCCTAAAGTATTAAACCACATTCGTCAACTGTTCAAACGAATGAAAGGTAAAAAAAAAAAGAGTATTTTTGGAAAATTTTCTTAAACGAAATTTTTCGGGGATATTTCAAATGTGAGGGACACTCTTCTGGACAACTTTGATGATATTTTTTCCGCCTGAAAGAGCCGGTATGGATCTAGATCTTGTGATGACATCGATGAGTTCGTTGTGTATGTATACGGTTAAGCTTTGATTACTTTAACTGTGTGTAGTGTGTGTGTGTTGAGAGTGAATTCGGGCAGAGTAACGAGATGGTAAGAGAAATAATAATAACTGTCACATTAATGAATATCTTACAGGGTATTTATAGGGGATGACCACATTCGTTAAGTTAACACTTAACGAATGTGTCATTCGTTACTTTAAACCATACGAATGTGTTACTCATTCGTTATACATTTAACCCTAACGAATCACCCTCATTCGTTATCTCATTCGTTAATCAAGGTTAACGAATGAGCTTACATTTAATACGAATGTGTTACATTCGTTATGGGGTAACAAATGTAACTTACAATAGAGCGAATGGCCAATATTACATTAAAGCCCCTACAATATAAGATAATTACATTAATATGCTAATAAAGACCGAGACTCACAAAACATGTATCAACAAACTCCCCCTCGTCTCGAGCTCTTTATCTATTTCAATGCTGGAACATCTTCGTCTTCCAGTCCACGCAACTATGAATCTTGTATGCATAACAGACACGAACCACCTTCTGAAATTGCATAGCAAGTTCGTAGTCACTTACGTTAGCGAATCTGATATGACTTGTAAATAAGGCATCGTTGCCAGACTCAGATAAGTTAACCAGCCACATCGGATCAATCACACGAATAGTCTTTGTGTTTGATCCGGAACCAGATACAATAACCGCTTCACTTGTTTTATTATCATAATACCAGTAATTGAACGACGTGAACAGACTCTGAGGGAATGTCTTCATCAGAGCCCTCTTCATTGTCTTTGGCGGCTTCACCTGTAGGATCATCTTCCTCCAGCCAGTGTGCAGATCAATTTCATCAATATACTTGTGAGTAGGCACCTGTGGCTTGAAGAATTTTAAACCATAACGGGTTTCATGCAATAAATGAACGTAGAACCACTCAGCCCACTGATCTTTCCCACGATTCACGAACGGTCTGTGGCTAATGTTCTAACATCCCACCTTGGCATAGATAATATATCGTGTGGGCGCTTGAAATAATAAATACCATGTTCCCACTTTACAATATATACTTTAAGCTCATAATCAAACGGCCATGACACCAAATCACCTTCAACATCTTTGACAGACTCGTACTTCTTCATCTGGTATGCCGATGCTCGAGCCTTGGCCAATTTTACCTCCTCTTTTTCATGATATCAAAAGGCCTCGATCATCTTGTTCATTTTCTTCATGTCATGCTCAAACATACCCTCTAAAGCACGCTTCTGTTTTCTTTCTTTAGCCGATAGGTGACTTGTTTCAGCAGATTTGTTCCACTTCTCAATTTCTTCACGTAAGCGATGTTCTGCTGCATCGAAATGTTCAGTAGTGAAAAATGGAATACCTAAGTCGTTGTTGTTGTTATCGGTGTAAAACTCAGGATACGCCTCAGCAGTAACGTCCTCAACCTCTACTTCATCAAATTCAGGCACATTGCCACGTGGAATGCCTGTATTAGTACTTTCCTCAATCTCCACATCCACATCCACAGTTTTACCCAATTCTTCAACCTCCTCTTCGTTTAGATCCAGAAGCAAGGCTATCTGCTCTTTAGTCAATGAATGATCTACAAACTCGCCTTCTTCGATCTCATCTGCGTTCACCATATTGTACACAACCCCATCCATACCCACAAACAAAATCATGTTAGCTGGAATAACATTAATCGGTTTGGCTCTCGTGTAATCCTTGTATGGCACTATCTGCAAATTACTACCCTCATACCCACCACCAGCACTTGTATCAGCTTTATTACCTGCCGACGGTACAGAACTACCGCCCGGTTGCTGATCTACACCCCCCGTTCCATCCTGATCATCCTCATCACTCTTTAACTTCTTCAACTCGTCATATTTACAAGTGAGCTGAAGTATGATCTCATCTTGTTTATCCAATCACTCCCCCTGAGCAGCAACAAGGGCTCTAAGTTCCCTGTTTTCTCGTTGAGTAAACTGAATATGTCGTAACAAATTCCGTTGTGCTAGCTCATGGGCAGCTCTGTCAGCTTGCATTTGTGTCTGTTGAAGATGCAACAGATTCATCATATGGAACCACTGATTTTGAGGAGTCATACCAAAGAAATTTGGATGAACTAGTTGCAATGGACCCTGAGGATGAGTAAAAGTCATAAATGAATGCTCAGGTCTTGACAACTGTGTAGGTGTAATTGGAGTCAATGGAGTAGTTGGCTGTGGTGTAGGCATACAAGCCAATACAGTATGAAGAACACTCCAAAATAAGGATCAGGTCTGGCAGTAGTAACCAGAGTCATTGTAACATCTCGGATTTTTCGAAACCGTATTCGTTTGCGTATAACCCGGCCCGGAAATATTTTGGGATCATTAATATTAATCAAAACCAAGTAGCTATATGTAATTAAGTTTCCAAAGTTCACTTTAAACCCCTCATAGTTTATATAATGTCCATTTCTTCTTTATTTCATAAAAAGTTCAATAAGTAATCAAATATTAAAGTTCAAGGACCAAATCTGCCATTATTGAAACTCCACCCTTGGTGGCCAAAGTGCCGTGCTGGAAGACCCTCCACTCCCGTCGCGTGGCGCCTTGGCTAGGCTGTACAGATCGTTTAACTTAAAATCGTTTTCTAGTTCGTTTAAGGTATAAAATCGTTTATTTTAAGCATATTTGAGTGAATTAAGGGCCAAGTAAACATCCTATAACTCAAAAATGAATCCCAAATCGTTTCTTACTGTCCAAGATCAGCTCTTTATGGATCTTTCAACGATTCTTTCCTTTAAACCATATTTACTTGCTTAAACGTGCCAAAAGTCCATAATTAGTTCGGTTTAGCTATTCCTATATAAACACATCATTATTCCCTGCTGTAAACCTTAATCTAACCCTACTAGACCTCCTCCAGCCGTCACTAGCCTCTGCTCATCTCCGAACCCTTTGGTTTTTGCATAATCATTAAAGATTCAAGACTTGTTCGTTGACTTTGCTTGCTTTAGGATCTTTGACTTCCGTTTCTCATCAATCCTTTCACTTTCCGGGTAAGTTGTAAGTGTAAAATCGTTCATACATATTCCCTAGTCAATAACCTTCAATCAATTTCTGAGATTGAAGGGTATTGACTGGTCAATTGCTTTAAAACCCGATAAAGGGTAAAACAGTCAACAACTTTGACTTCTCGTTTTCTCATACTTCTGGTCGGATTCAATGTTTGGTCCAGAAGACTTTTCTTCTCGTAATTAAATTTTAAGGGTTCTGACCAAAATCCGACTCCCAACTCGAAGTTTGGATTCTGGTCAGATTCGACTCGTTTAAACATTAAAATCAACATAACTAGAGTTCTACTCATCCGTTTGGATTGATTCCAGCGACATTAAGTTCGTTTTTATTTATAGTTTCATATTACAAAGTTTCAGATTCTGATCATTAATCTCGTTGGACGTGTATTGGACGACTTGCTTAAATCATTAGTTCGTTTGTCGAATTTATTAATCGCTTGCCTTCCGTCTAAGGTAAGTTTGATCATTCCCCTTTTTATCTGCTGTTTTCAAACGTTTTGGGGACATATGCGTACTTATTCATATTTTCTATCTATATATATATACACAAAATCGCAAATATAATCATTGTGTGAATATCAGTTGAATGCTATTTGCTAATTGCTACATGTTTAATTGTTTACTTGATAACGTTTCGGAGAGGTCCAACATATCCCCTTGTAGAGGGTTCTCATTAGTATGATTATACGACCGTCTTAGTAACCGAAGCCCGATTCGCTTGGCAAAGTTAAAACGACAACCTTAGTCATTGTAATCAATGCCCGATTCGCTTGGCAACTATTTCATTGGCACACACGATTTGGTTATATGCATGTTTGTTATGATTCGATTGATTATTATCACATGGTTGGTTTACGCATTTATCATTTATTAACTATATATATATATATATATATATATATATATATATATATATATATGTGTGTGTGTGTGTGTGTGTGTGTGTGTGCTATTATTTAATGTTTCAAAATTGGTGATCATCTCACTCAACATGTGTTGTTGGAAAACTCCATTTTCTACGCATATGTAGGTTGCCTGAGTTAAAGAACGGACACTTAGAAAGACCTTATGGTTATATTGAAGACAAACTTGAATTAAATTGATTGTATTTAATTATTTGAATTATTTCGTTGTATTTGATTATTGTGTGTGTTATTTGAACAAAATAATTAATTAGATATTGTCATTTATATTTAAGATAGTGTCTTCGAGCTGTGAGCAATCGGATCACGCCCCGGCATTTCCGCCTTAGGTTGGGGTGTGACAGTCATATATGGAGGCACTGGAGAAATAGGCATCTGCACAGGAGTAGGAGATCGAGTAAAATCTAGAACTGAAGATCTCGGAATATCCTGAACTGTAGGTGAAGTAGGAACAACAACTGGAATAGATACCTAAGTAGATACAATAGGAGTAGACCTCTCAAATGGTTGACTAGGTATCTCAATACCAGATCCTCTTCTAACCCTTTGCTTTTTAGGCTTCTCCCCTTTATCTTCCATCGGTTCCTTACCCTTACGCCTTCTCTTCTGTTCATAAATTACCCCAGCCTATGGTCCTGGACCACAATCACCACCATCATTTCCACCATCACCACCTTCATGCTCAGAATCGGAATCATCATGAGCCCAACGATCATTAGGTGGCTCTTGATAATCAACGTTTGCAAGATGACCGATCAATCGATTAAACTTCGGTCTCTCTTGAAGACTTTGACCACGATAAGATCTCAAACGCCTCATAGTCTCTTCATTCATGTGTTCAAGCTTTATCACGTCATCTTGATTCTTCAATAAATTAGGCTGCAAGTCATTGATCATCATCTGTAGAAATCTGGGATACATGAGAAACTTTTGACGGCTCGTGATATTTTCCTTTTGATGATAATAAACCAATTCTGAGAAGTTGAATGGTTTATTCAATACTAGAGCAACAAAACCTGACTGTAGCATCACTCGACATTCATCGAATCCACCCTTACGTCCACCGAGACAATGTATCAACACGTGAAGCAGGTACTTGTATTGCTCACACAAGTTTGCTTTGTTGTACATCGATCTACCCAAATCTCCATTATACTTTACTCGTGCAAGCAACCCTCTAATAAATCCTTTGTCAAACTCACACCTATCGTCAATCGTATCACGAAACCCCAACAAATCTCAAATCACACCAATATCAATCACAACTCGCTTATCTTGAATCACTGCCTCTATCTGATTTTCGGCCTCGTTGTATCGAGCGGTATTCCAGAATGATCGAATAATACTCTGATAGACAACAATATGAGTAGAGATGGCCTTGTATATCCTGGAGCGTGTCAAGAACCTGACCATGCCTCCAAAGATTGGTGTGTCTTCAAAATTCGGCTCTAAATAGGCACAGATGTTGTGACTCTTATTCCAAGATAACATCACTAGAGCTTGTTCAGGTTCGGCTTGAGCTTGAGGCTGTTCTGGATTATCTGGATTTAGCTCAGGAACAGGATTTTGAATGTTCTCGTCTGCCATTTCTGTTAAAACCACAATAAAATATTAGTAAATTGTTCTAGAATATAATACTGAATAACTAATGTCCATCTCATTCGTTATAATGGTTGAAACGAATGAGACATTCGTTTTACCTTACATGTCTTTTATTTGTTACAATAACGAATCACTCATACGTTAAGACATTCGTTAAAATAACGAACCTAATCTTATTACATTAACGAATCAATTCTAATTCGTTACTCTTATTCGTTATAAGCTTAACCAACCATGCTACCTTAACGAATACCTATTCGTTACTTTTAACGAATCCTATGGTCAATCGTTAACATATTAGCGAATCTTGAAACATTCGTTAAACTAATAACAAATCTGACTTAATTAATCAGTTTGACTAACAGGAGTCAAATTTACAATTAATTTTGACAATTTTACAGTCAAAGACGACGAATGTCATCGATGAAACCCTTAATTTCCTATCACATTTCACAGTTAATCTGAACAAGCATGTTCGAAAATCAGTTTAATACGTTAACCAAAGATCATCAATTATCCTTTTGATCAACATATGAGTTTTGAAATGAGGTAACTGTTTGGTTTATTCAGTTAACAAATTTAATCAGTTAACCCAAAATCCAACGATGAAATTCCATGAGTATCATATGATTATGATCGCCTTTACCTGTTGAACAAGAATATGTCAATCAATTAAGCATATAAGCAGGCAAAGGATCAAGGAAAAATTTTGCAAGAGGTTTGTTTAGGGCGATGATGAAATAGTAACAGGAGAATGAAAGGTCATCCGTCTGCCCTTGGGATTATAAACCCCAATAATTTCAAATATTCCGAGGTCATTCGTTGAATTTTGAACTAACGAATGGCCTCATTCGTTAAATTAATGAACCTAATTCGTCAAGATTTTAAACGAATAGGATTCACATCCATTAAAACTTTAACGAATAATACCTTAACTCTTCTCATTTGTTAAAATGTATAACGAATAATAGAGTCATTCTTTAAATTCTTAACGAATAATAAATTTAAAATCATTCCATTCGTTAAATGTTTAGACGAATGTCTTCCATTCGTTATGCACAACAGAAGCGAATGTCTTGATAACGAATGAGAAACTCATTCATTATGTTTAAATAACGAAAGGATTTACATTCGTTAAAACAATTAACGGATCACCAGATTCCTTAGCGAATGAGATACAACCTCATTTAAGGATTTAAATATTAATAAAAACCAATTAGGGTTTTTAAAGAATTAAATAATCAATTAAGCCCATTAACAATCAATTAAGCCCATTAATGTTCTTATTGAAATACATTAAAATTACCCGATCATCCATGAATCGGTAAGACTTAACTTAAATGGATTTTTACGTTAAAAACAATTGATACCAATTATAAAATACGTTAAGCACGATTAACTTAAAAATTTTGGGGTATCAAATTCTTCATTCTTCGTATTGTTTTGGAACTATTCGCCAGCTTGGTAAGTCGAAAACAATGCAGAAATAAAATCTTTTTGAATTTTGAAGTATTTTTCAAATTACAAACAAAATACAGAAGTAAGACTAACAAATAAAGCAGTACATATTTTTGTGAGTCGAGCAGGGAATCATATTGACCAAAATTTCTGTCCATACCAGTTTTATTTTCAGCTTTTATTATGACAGGTGTTAAGTCGATTATTAGTATTGTTGTTCACTTAAATCTTCTAACAAATTTTTCAGAATTTTCATTGATATTCATTAACTTGTTTAATTAGGCACAAATACGGAAAGAATTCGTTCAAATCATGATTCAAGCGTAGTTTGATTTTCTCCAAATCACTCCAACTTGACTTAAACCTTAGAACCAATTTGATGAAAAATGATTATTTTTAAGTAATCATAGTCCGTAATCCCCACTACAAGATATACCCCCCGTTATCAAGCAATACCCTAAGGTCCGTTCCCATGGATGAGTATGCACGATTTCATCTGTCGGTTTACAGATATTGTGTCTCTTGTGGTCCGTTTCTTAATGGTAATAAGACGCGAGCAAGGGGACAATATATGACTCACAGCGTGGTTTGATCAAGTCTTTAATTCATTTTTGTACACGAAGTACTTTTTGCGATCAAGTTTAGAGACTTAAGCAGTTACACTGCAGGTTCGCTTTTACAAGCATTTTTAATATTCATCGAAATGAATACCAGATGTAAAACCGCATAAAAACCCAATGAAATCCGGAACCTTAAAGCATCCCATCAATACAGGATTTAAGGTCACTAGACCATACGTCGTTGAAGCGTTAACCACCAATTAGATACTTTTGCTAAAATTGTTTTCAAATTGATTAGAAGGCTTGAGTATGACCGGTTTATTACATTTCTACCATCATTATCAAGACCTTTTTTAGAACTAATCTCCCAGAGTATTTAGCAATTTATGTTTATATCACTTGCTAATCCATATTTGTTTGTTAAAAGATCTACCAATACATCAATGCAATTAAGCACACAGTCTTTTTTTACTTACTTTTTCTGAACTTAGGAGCAAACGATCAATGTACTATCATTTTCCTTTTTTTTTTTTTGCTTCTAAACTCATTTTGAGGAGCATTTTTCATTGTTTTTCGATGTTCAAAATTTGAATGTTTTTGGAGTTTTAAATTTCTCTGTACAAACTGAAAACACAATATTTTTGGATTTTATATTCCCCCCCCCCCCCCCTAAAAAACAAAACTTGAACTAAACAAGAAAAGAAAAAAAAAATTGATTTAACCAAGCTTTTGAATATCTTTCAAAGTTTTTAAACAATTTATACCCAGCAAATATTGAAAACGTGTTTTGTCAAACGCTTTGTTATAAAGGTTAGCCTTTTGAAAATCCGTGTGAATTTATCAATTGAAATAAATTTCTTTTCAAAACAATCACGTATAAAGCGATAACAGATTTCAATGTGTTCGGTTTTCGAATGGTGAACCGTTTTTTTGGTGATAGATTTAGCGGCCGAATTGTCAATAAAAATAGGAGTAGTAAGAAACTTCAAACCGTAATCCCGCAAGTGTTGCTGGATCCAGAGAACTTGTGAACAACAACTCGAGGCCGCCACATACTCCGCTTCGACTGTAGAAGTTGAGACCGTTGTCTGTTTCTTACACTGCCAGGAAACAAGCTGGTTTCCTAAGAACTGACAACCCGCTGTCATAGACTTGAAATTGATCTTGCATCCTCCATAGTCCGAATCAGTAAAAGTGGTGAGATCAAACTTATCGTCTTTGGGGTACCACAACCCGATGTCGGGATTTCCCCTCAGATAATGTAAGATACACTTTACTGTCGCCAGATGAGTCACTCGGGGACTCGATTGGTACCTGGCACACAAACAAACAGCAAACATGATATCAGGTCGAGATGCAGTCAAATATATAAGAGATCCGATCATCGCTCGATACAAGGTTGGATCAACGGTATCCTCCAATTCATCCGGTGATAAATTGTGACCCACGGGAAGAGGTATCGAAGGAATTTTGCCGTCGGATATCTTGAATCGGCTCAAGACATCGTTCACGTATTTGGTCTGATGGATAAAGATCCCGGAATCAGACTGGTGAACTTGCAATCCTAAGAAAAAGTTCATCTCTCCCATCGAGCTCATCTCGAATTTGGTTTGAATCGTCTTCTCGACATCTTTACACAGGATGTCGTTCGTCGAACCAAAAATGATGTCGTCTACATAGATTTGGATGAGGAGAAGATCATCACCCACATTCTTATAAAACAAAGTACAATCCACAGTTCCCCTCGTGAATCCACTTTCAATCAGATGGTCAGCCAACATGCTGTACCAGGCTCTCGGGGCCTGATGTAAACCATAAAGAGCCTTGTTTAATCGATAAACACGCTCTGGAAAGTCTGGATCCTCGAAACTGGGAGGCTGCTTCACATATACTTCTTCATAAACAGCTCCGTTTAAGAACGCCGATTTCACATCCATCTGATAAACCTTGAAATTTTTATAGGCTGCATAGGCAAGAAAAATACGTATAGCCTCCAGTCGTGCCACATGAACATATACTTTAGTGTAATCTATGGCTTCTTGTTGATTGTAACCAAGAACGACCAATCGTGCCTTATTTCTCATGATTACCCCACGGTCGTCCTTTTTGCACTTAAAAACTCATTTTGTCAGAATAGCCTTTTTCACACGGTCAGGTTTATCAATTAATTCCCATACACCCAGTCGAATAAACTGTTGCAGATCCTCCTGCATTGCCTCCACCCAAGATGGTTCCTTGAGTGCCATCGTGACACTTGTCACTTCATTCTGTGATAGAAAGCAGGTGTATTGTGCAATACTAAGGATACTCGAAGAGTGCAAATCCGCATAAGCACAAACTATCGAATCCTCAGTAGGAGATTAGTTACACTCAACTTGTTCATCATATACATTAGCTAATTGGTTTCTTGTACGAACCCCGTCATTCACATCACCAATTATCTGTTCCTGCGGATGATTAGAATGATTCCTTAAGGAAGGATTAGCAGGTACAGATACATTATCACCCAGATTGGTGATATTTTCCTTTGTCGTTGGTGAGGCATCATCAATTAGACTAGACTCGTTTATGTCTGTAGCTTCCTCTAATGGAACTGACGATGAATCAACAAAATCAGCTTCATCCGAAGACTTAGAAACCTCATTTGACGTTTCTGATACATTAGGAGAGTCATCTACATCAATCGAAGAAGACCTTGGAATATGAAGACATTGTTCTTCCAAATAAGATCTAATGAAATTTTCAGGTACTTCCTCAACTACTGATGTAAACGAATTAAATAACCCATCATAATCGAACATCCAATCGGGACCCGTACCGGTTGGAGGAGTAGTAAAACTTTGGCAATCAACGTGATACCATTCTTCCACACAAATAGAAGAGATATTGAAGATTCATTTCTTAGGAGAATTGTATCCCAAAAAATAACCCTCAAAAGCTTTTTCATCAAACTTTCCAGCATCTCTCTTCAAGACAATACACGGACACCCAAACGGTTCCAAATATTGTAAGTTCGGCTTACGATTGTTCAGAAGCTCATAACTTATCTTCTTGAACCTCTTTACAGTTAATACGCGATTCAGTGTGTAGCACACTGTATTCACAGCTTCGTTCCAGAATTGAACGGGTAGCTTAGAATCAGCAAGCATCGGTCTCGCAGCTTCAATCAACGTACAATTCTTTCTTTCAGACACACCATTTTGTTGAGGAACATAAGGCGCACTGAATTCCCGATGAATTCCTTTCTGAATGCAGAAGAAATCCAATACATTATTCTTAAATTCAATTCCATTATCACTCTGTATTCCTCTCACTTTCAGTTTGTAAAGTGATTCGATCTTCGTGATAAGATTCTGAATTCAGATAGGCGTCTGATCTTTTGAACCCATAAATAGAACCCATGATATCGTGAGAAATCATCAGTAACCACCAAGCAGTACAGATCACCAGCTATACTAGCACGATTCACTGGACCAAAAAGATCCGTATGAAGTCGTTCTAGTGGTGTATCAATCGAGTTAAGTGATTTGCTAGGATGTTATTCTTCTTTTGTTTCCCTTTTTTGTATGCAACGCAATGATCATTGATCTTAAAGTTCTTAAGTGAAACACCATCCACCAATTCATTTGAAATGAGAAAATTCATCTTGCATATGTGAATATGTCCCATGCGTCGATGCCAAAGGATAGAGTCCTTTCTGTGCTTTTGACACGAAACATGTAGCTGAGGGTGAAACAGTTACGTTTACAACTCATGTCTAGTACATAAATATCATTTGATCGAGGTGATCTCATGACAACCATGTCTTTAAGAATCGTGTATCCCGGTTGAAGGATAACACATTCCTTATCTATGAAATTGTGGTAAATTTCTTATCACATATCTGTGACACGCTCAACAGATTATGATCCACCTTGTCACAATAATTAACCTTTTCAAACGTTACTTTCCCGTTTGAAACTTCTCCCTCCTTTGTAATCACCCCACCGTTGTTACCAGCAAATGCCACATAACCCCCTTGAATATCTTTGACGTTATTAGAAGGTCCAAGTTGCCAGTGATATGCCGAGAACATCCACTATCCAATATCCACTTGTGACTTGACACAGATCTAGATGAACTCTGCACAACAAGGTAAAGATATTAGTTCAAAAAGCCAGCCCAAGCCTCAGTCTTGGGCTCTCCTTGATACTTTCGGAGAAAAAGATAAATTAACACTAGTATTCGGTACTTGAGAATAAGTGACTGGTTTCTTGTTTTTCTTCTTTAAATAACCGTGACGTATGATTCCCGAATCAGTGTTCTTACAAATTGGTTGAGCACGGTGAACAAATTTGTTTGATACATTAAACGTTTCAACCCGAACTACTTTCTTCTGATTAACATTTGAATACATTATCATACACTCATCAACTTGATTTTCTTTTAAATTTTTAAACAAATCAGTCTTTTGAGTTGTAGAATGTTTGATATCTTCTATCTTTGCTTTACATCTTTTTGAAACATGACCAGGTTCACCACACTTGAAACATAACCGAGAATCTATAAATTTGAGTGGTGGACTACTTGTCTTGTTTGGTAGCAAAGATTGATTAGTATCAACTTTGGGTTTCTCAAACGTTACCAACTTTGGAACTTCATGTTTCAAACCCTTTTTGTTTTTATAAAATTCAAGATTTGTTGAATTCGAAGAATTTTCCAATCCTAAAGATTTGACAAATTTAATGTGTTTGAAAACATTACTTTGAGATTTCACTTGAACATTAGCATATTTTGATTGATAGAATTTTTGTTCAAGTTCGGTAACTTTTGAAGTGTTATCCTGAAATACACTTTCAATCATTTCGGGTTTGAAAAGGTTCAATGGAACTTCCTTGTCCGAAAAGACTTTGGATAAACCCTTTAATTTCAATACTTTCCCATTTGAAGAAACAGACTGAGAATTGACGAATTTCATCAACTCCTCATAAGTCACAGTTGGTTTATCTGACTTTTTCGGTTTAGGAATTACATTAGGAATTTTCACTGAATTACCCAAAGGGTTTGAGCCATAAACGGCTAGCTCAAACTCTTCAGGTTCACACAGAATATGATTGTCAACAGCTATATTCTTGTTTTTGACAATCTCATTTGGTTCAGACAACTCCTCGATAGAACCATCCAATTCATCTGGTTCAGACAACTCCTCGATAGAACCATCAAACCATCCAATTCATTTTTGATATGAATCTATTCTCGAGTAGTTTTTGTTGAATCAACATCCTCAGATTCAACAGTAGGCATTTCTGAACATTTTTCCACATCGGGAATGCTACTGTAATCTTCCTTAAAAAGAGGAGGAATCTCGACATATCCCAAACCCACTTTTCCATTTTTCTTATGAGAATTGTTTACTTCAATGATCTCATTTAACAAAAACGAGGAATCTCTAAATTTTCCAAGTTTATTTTTAAGTTCCATAACTTCATTTTCAAGATTTGAAATGCAGGTTCGGAGTCGTAGAATCTCCTTAAAATGTTGATCAACCACAATTATTTTACACCGAATCTCAGCTTTGAGATCATGATTGCTTTCAGACAGATTTTGAATTTTTAGAGTAGATTGTTCTAGTAATTTGGATTTCTGTCTATAGCATTCATTGATCATAAAGTGATCTTTTGTGAGACTAGTGTTCTGATTTAACGTTGTTTCAAGTTTAGTTTTAAGATCAGCACATTTAGAACACTCAATCACAGCAGCCGAGGGTTCAGATACATTAACTTGAGGAGTAGGACATACCTCTTCAATCTTAGCCATACAAGCATAAGATTCAACTTGATCAGGGATTGACTTATCAGATCCGATTTACACAGATGAACTCTAATCAAAATCGATTTCAGAGTCAGAGAAGTCACTTTCTTCATATACATTGTCACTGCTTGCATCTTTAAACTTCTCAACTGGTTCAAAAACAGCAAGGTTGGCCTGATTTCCCAACAACCTTTGAGACCAATCTAAACCATCATTTGCTGCAAGAGCTTGAGTGTTGTTTGATTATTCTTGTCAGTTTCTGATGAACTCCTTTTACTTTGATCACTTCATGATGAATTCTTACTTGGAGATCTCTCAGCATTGCGTGGACCTGAATACTCTTTTCTTGGTTTATCATATTCTTTGACAAAGTGGCCAAAGTCCCCGCAATTATAAAACTTGACCTTTAGTTTATCAAAACCAACTCGCTTATTAAGAGTAGGAAGGTTTTTTCCGGTTCTTTGCATAAACCTTTTAACGTTTCTGACAATCATTGCTATATTCCATTTGAGATCCATCAGTTCAAGATCATCGGGATCAATCTGGTCGTAGACTTCATCGGTCAACTCACTTGTTGCAATCTTGCTACCAACCAGTTGTTCATATGAAGTCATGAATGCACACAAAAGCAAATTGTTGTTCAGCTTTTTGAAGATTTACTTTTGACAAAGAACATGATGCATTAGCAGTTGACTTAGACTTAGCATCCGTCTCCATAAAGCATACATTAGGTGATCTGTTTACATTAGATGTCTCATCTTGAGCTTGAGCAAAGAAAGCATTAATTGGAACAGAACTTGAAGAATTGTTTGCTGGCATTTCTCCCCCATAAAGTGAAGGATTCTGGGTTTGATTATCCTTCAATGAGTTTTGGCACTTCAACTCAAATTCTCTTTCTTCAATTTTGTTAATGAATTGCACGACAGTAAGCTCTGTGTTACGAAAGAAACCGTTCTATTTTAACACAAACATGAAAGTAGAATATGATGAGGGCAATGCGTTCTTCAGTGTATCAATTTTATCGGCTTCAGTTGTCTCAAGATTTACACTTACCATTTCCACAACAAGATGACTAAAACAATTAATCATCTCTTCTACAGTTTCATTCTTCATCATGATAAAGTTTCTAAACTGAAACTTTACAAGAGTTTTCTTACTCTCAAGCATATTACCCAAGCTTCTTCTTTTCAGAATATCAAAAAGAGATGCACAAATCTTTATAGTGCTGTATTGATGAAAGATCTGCTCAGGCAAAGCCATTGTAAGAGTCGAATAAGCTTTTGTCTCATTCCCAAAATCTTTCAGTTCTTGTGCTTCATAATGTTTAAATTCCTTTGGAGTCCAACCCATATTGTCACTACCAACAACAGGTGCTGCATAAACAACATCCAGATACCGTACGCTGCTTGGATGCACCGATCCCAAATGAGCACGAAACCTCGGTTCCCAACGAGCAAAATCTGAAAGTTTCATAAGTTTAGGACACTTGTTGTGACTACAAATCTCGTTGACCATCGTCAGCATTTGTTGCATTAAAGCATTCTGGGATGCTAATGCATAGAATGAAGCATTCTGAAAAGCCATGAGATAACACTTTTGAAACTCTGAGGACTAAACTTGTAAACACTTAAAAATTATGGTTATTGTTCAAAGGAATGAGAGAACAGTAACGAATGTGAGGTGCAACAAGTAACGAATGAAAGATATTCGTTAAAGATTCAAGGGAATGTGAATTATGACGAATGCGAATAACGAAGCCACACCAAGAATACTGTTCAGACGAATGGTGAATGAGTTTAGCGAATGTGTATCACGAATGGAGAATGAATAGCGAATGGGATTTAACGAATCAGATTTAAGCGAATGAGAATGACGAATATGTTTAGCGAATGTGGTTCGATTAATGAATGAGCAGTTAAGGATTAGCGAATGAGCAGTTAACGGTTAACGAATCAGTCTTCATTCATTAACGAAACAGAACTCATATCTTCATACATTCAAAAACTCAGATCTTAGTCCAAAATTTTCCGAAATCCATATACTCTATATCAATCGACTCGTAAACCCAATTCCGAACTTGATTACACTCGTCCGCATTCACAAACCTCACAAGAAACTATAAATTTTCAATTTCATTAAACACAAGTCCGTAAACTCCTTCAATCAAACCTCAATTCCACTCAATTCAAACTTAATTCGAGCTAAAAACCTCAGTTATCTATCTTCAATTACTTTAAACTCAGTCCAAATCAACTAGAACAGTCCAATTTCTAGAATACATGAACCTCTCTTTTTATCGAAATCAATTAAAACTTGAATAAGATCAATACATCATGAAACTAAGCCAATACATGATGAATTATACACGTTAAACAACGAGCAACATCAAAGATTAGATCACTAGCTTTGATACCACTTGAAAGAGCCGGTATGGATCTAGATCTTGTGATTATATCGATGAGTTCGTTGTGTATGTATACGGTTAAGCTTTGATTACTTTAACTGTGTGTAGTGTGTGTGTTGAGAGTGAATTCGGGCAGAGTAACGAGATGGTAAGGGAAATAATCAGAACTGTTACATTAATGAATATCTTATAGGGTATTTATAGGGGATGACCTCATTCGTTAAGTTAACGCTTAACGAATGTGTCATTCGTTACTTTAAACCATACGAATGTGTTACTCATTCGTTATACATTTAACACTAACGAATCACCCTCATTCGTTATCTCATTCGTTAATCAAGGTTAACGAAGGAGATTACATTTAATATGAATGTGTTACATTCGTTACAGGGTAACGAATGTAACTTACAATGGCCAATAGTACATTAAAGCCCCGACAATATAAGATAATTACATAATATACTAATAAAGACCGAGACGCACAAAACATGTATCAACACCGGGCGACTTTTCACGCATTTCGATGGGCCGAAGGGGAGTGCTCGATTAAGTTAAAGAGGTGTTTATTGAAGATTTTAGAAGATTTGTTCAAGACCTTGCCGAATTTGTCAAGAAATGGCGAAGATAAAAATTTCAAAGAATTTATTCGATTGGTATCTTCCTATGTTTGCAAGGATTTCTTGAAAAATTACTGCAATTCGAGTGGTAATATGTGATTGCAAAGCTAAGTTTGACTGAGTCCAAGAATGAAATTGTTCTTTGATTGTGGATTGATTTGTTCAAGATTGAAACCTGACTATGTGGGATACGAGTGTGTATTCGATTACTTCTTTCTGAGGTACTTTGATCCTGACTATGTTGGCTACGAGTATTCGGCGGATTGCTTCTGTTGAAGGGGACAGTTCTTGAATGGGTTGATTTGATTGAGGAATATATGGGTCTTGTAATTGGATTGAGGAATCTGATCATTTGGGATTGATTAACGAAGGTTGGAACTCTGAATCATATGCCCAAAACAATAGCGTATCCAAGCGTATTGGTTGCCGAAGAGCTTCAAAGAGTGATAATTTGGAATAGACGCTATCAAGAGAGCAAAGACCGATGTGAAAGATGTGGAATGATCGGGTTGTTCATGAAGATGGTGATGAGGTCAAATTTAAAGATACTTTTACTTTACCAGTGCGATAGATAGCCGATGACTTGCTGCTGATTGACTCGTTTGATTCAACCATATCATATGCCAGTTGAAAGATCGGGATGATCACCTGGACATGATTATTTGAGGAGGGGGGATCTGATACGAGTAGCTACAAGTTGTTGGTTTGCCTACAAAGATTTATATTTTGTTTGTTTGCACAAGCCCGATAATCATCAGCCAAGGGGGAGTTAAAGTATTACGGCTGATGATATGCAGTTAAAGTATTCGTTGATAACGTATTGGAGGCTAAAATATTAGATGTTAAAGTATTGGAAAGCATTCGACGGCTACGAAAAAGGGGGAGTCTGTTAGTGCACAAATTTGGTATCCGTAGCTATTCAAATAGGCTAGGATGTATAAAGACTCATTCTCTAAGGATGTTTAGCGAATGGGCCTCATTCGTTAAAGACTAGGGCTATTCGCTAGTGTAAGAGCCCATTCGTTACTACTGTGTGACGAATGGTGGCTCATTCGTTAATGTATATCCATTTGCTAAACATGTTAGCGAATGGGCAATGGAAAGACCTCATACGTTAGTACAGTTAACGAATGAGAGGCCTCATTCGTTAGTGCATTTCTAACAAATGAGGCATGCCTATAAACAGGCCTGCCATAGTAATTAGCATAGAGATCCCTGCCATATTTATCCCCTATAACGTTATGCTGCCGGATTCTCCCGAGACTATAATGTATCAATCCTAATGTATTCATCCTCCGTGATTAATGTATTAATCGTTAACATATTGAACACGACTTAACGTATCGGTATTGCGACTAGATCCCTAGGCTCTATAACACGTTCACAAATTATTGTGTTCTCCAAGTTGATTTTGCATCACTATCAAGTTGGACTTTAAAAAGTCAAACTGTGAAGTTCAAGACTTTCTTCTTTCTTCTTGTTCTTCTTTCGGGTATGTTATATGTTGTTTTCCAATGTGGTCAGGTCATTTAAAATGAAATACATTGTTGAAATAAACTAGACATAAGTGTTTATACATAAAAAAAATCGAACCCAACTTGTGTACGCACTTATTCGGTTTCAATTTAATTATTTTTACTACTTAAACATCTAAAATAAATTCTTTCTTCACACCATCTGGAAAATAATATTTTTATCAAGTCCGAAATGAACCTAAAATAAAAAGTTAAGTATGGGTCCGACCAAAATGAACCACTCGCTTAAAACCGTTTTGGGCTCGTTTAGGATTCTTCTTTAATCGAGCCCGACTAAAAATTATTATAACCTAGATTTTTATAAATAACTTAAAATAATGTCACTTATACAGTTTGTGACAAAATATACAAAAATGTGCAATTATAAAAGAAATATATATTTTTCTTTAAAAAGCATAAAACACTAAACCGTGAACCGAATAGTCTAGAGCTAGTTTAGTCTTTATATTTAATGTATAAAGCCTCATTCGCTAAGGGCGTTTAGCGAATGGGCCTCATTCGTTAAAGACTAGGCTTATTCGTTAATGTAAGAGCCAATTCGTTACTACTGTGTAACAAATGAAGGCTCATTCATTAAAGTATACCTATTCGCTAAGGGTGTTTAGCGAATGGGAGGTCATTCGCTATGGAAGACCTCATTCGTTAGTGATGATAACTAATGAGAGGCCTCATTCGTTACTACAATGTAACGAATGAGAGCTGACTATATATAGTCCTTCCATAGTGAATTAGCGTAGAGATATGTGCCATATTTATGTGTTTATGTACTGTTACCATGCCGAATTCTCTCTAGACATAATGTATCCACCATTAACATACTGAATAAGATCATCCTTTAGCGTATCTCATTGACACGAACTCTCGTATCTGTGTTGCGACTAGATCCAAGGCTAAATAACTAATTCACAAGTGGTATCAAAGACGAAAGTTGCTCGTGAAACGAATCAGTTCGTGTTCTTCATGTTAAAGTTTTTATTTAATTTGATTTTGAACGATTCAGTGAATGAATGATGAATTGGAAGATATATTCATGTTCCTAATCAAAATCCGAGCTCTCGTGTACAGTTTGGCGGTTAATTATGGAAATTGATGATATCCGCCATTGATGAGCTTGATTTGCAGATTCCGGTGACTGTAACTGTTTTTTTCCAGCGAGATTCAGTTTTCTGTCTACAGTAACCGCTCCTAGCAACTCATTTGCTAGTTTAAACTCATTCGTTAAAGGTTTTAACAATTGTGTGCTTCATTCGTTATGTGCTTATTCGTCATTGATTCATTCGTTATTTTTTTTTCTAACATCCGTTAGTTTCATAACGAATGAGGAATAACGAATGTGACCTATTCGTTCAAGGTATAACGAATGAGGATGGATGTGGACAAATGTGTTAATGTTGTAACGAAAGAAGACAATGGTTAAAAAATGAGGATTAAAAAAATAAAAAAAGGAGTGTTTTTAGAAAATTTTCTTAAACGAAATTTTTCTGGGATATTCCGAATATGCGGGGAACTCTTCTTGCAAATTTTGGTGATATATTTTCCAGCCGGCATTTTACGCGTTTCAACAGGACGGGGGGGGGGGGGGGTTATCCGATTAAGTTAAAGAAACATTTATTGAAGATTTTGGAAGATTCGTTCAAGACCTTGCCGAATTTTTCAAGAAAAGGGGGAGACAAAATTTCAAAGAGTTTATTTGACTGGTATCTTCCTATGTTTGCAAGGGTTTCTTGAAAATTACTGTGATTTGGGAGGTAATATACGATTGCAAAGCTATGTTTGACTGAGTTCAATACTGCAGTTGTTCTTCGATTGCTGATTGATTTGTTCGAGAATGAAACCTGACTATGTGGGATACGAGTGTCTGTCCGTTTACTTCTTTCTGAAGGACTTTGATCCTAGCAATGTTGGCTACGAGTATTCGGCGGACTACTTCTGTTGAAGGGGACAATTCTTGAATGGGTTGATTTTGTTAAGGAATATACAAGTCTTGTCATCAGATTGAAGAATCAGATCGTTTATGATTGACTAATGAAGGTTGGAACTCTGAATCATGTGTGCAAAACAATAGCGCATCCAAGCAAATGGGATGTCGAAGAGCTTCAAAGAGTGATATTTTGGGATAGACTTAATCGAGAGAGTGAAGACTGAAGTGAAAGACGTTGAATTATCAGTTTGTTCATGAAGATATGCGGCGAAGTCAAATGTAAAGGCATTTTTACTTTACCGGTGTTGATAGATAGCTGATGACTTTTGGTTTATTGATGATTGTTAGGAAGATTGATCCGTATTAGATGCCAGTTGGATGATCAAGATAATCACCTGGACATGCTTATTTGAGGGGGAGATCTGATATGAGAAGCTACAAGTTATTGGTTTGCTTACACGAGTTAGATTTTGTCTGTTTGCACAAGCACAAGAATCATCAGCCAAGGGGGAGTTAAAGTATTATGGCTGATGATTTGCAGTTAAAGTATTCAACTTTAAAGTATTATTTCTTAAAGTATTGAAAAGCATTCGACAGCTACAAAAAAGGGAGAATCTGTTAGTGCACGGATTTGGTGTCCACGGATGTTTAAATAGGCTGGGGGTAGTTTAGTCATTATATTTAACGTATAAAGGCTCATTCGTTAAGGGTGCTTTGCGAATGGGCCTCATCGTTAAAGACTAGGCTTATTCGTTAATGCAAGAGCCCATTCATTACTACTGCGTAACGAATGAAAGCTCATTAGTTAAAGTATACCCATTCGCTAAAGGTGTTTAGTAAATGGGAGGTCATTCGCTATGTAAGACTGTTGGAAAATTTTTGTGAAAAAAAATATATATATGTTTAAACTTTGAATTATTTTATTCAAGGTTGTTAGTCAATTAGTCAAAGTCATTAAAATGTCCTTTAATTTGGTCAAAAAATTAAAGTTTTGGTTAATGGTTCCTTTAATTTGGTCAATAAATTAAAGTTTTGGTTAATGATGGTTGAATGGTTTCAACTTTCTACTAGTATAAATACCAAGGGAGCTCCTTGGTTGTAGACACACAAAAAACACAAAATTAACACATTCTCTCTTGTGTTTTCTCCAACTTTCTTCTTAAAAAATTCCAACATTCTTGATCATCTTCATCATTTTCTTTAAGGTACTATTCGAGTGCTAGAGCCCTCCCCGGCAGTACATATTGCTTAGGCCGTTGTACCCTGGGAAACAAAACGGGGAGAGACCCGGAATTTGTTTTAAGGGCCCCGTGTAAAACACGATCCTCGGCCACAAAGACTACGACACCATTCTTCTTCTACACCTTTCTTGCATTATTTTATTTCAATTGTATTGTAATTTTGATTTTTTCTGGTGTAATTCGTATTGTAATTTACTTGCTTTCCTAGATAGGTTTGATTCCTTGTATTGTAATCATTTTATTAAAAGTGTTTTATTTTTATACGTGAACGGTTTCCTACAATCTTAAAAAAAAAAATTTTAAAAATCACCGTTCGTGTATTTAAAACATTCTCATGTGACTAAAACTAGTTTTGTTTCACGCGGTTGTGTTTTTAAAAAAACATTTTTTTCTGTTTCTATTCAAAGGAGCGACTTTGTAGAAACGGAAACCGGTTACAATTCGGATTTTTTAACGCTAAACTCTTGGAAAAACCCATTGTTTGGTCCCTTCAAAGTTGGACTTAGAACACCTTCGGTGGGTTAATTCGAGAGTTCGGATTAAAAAGTTTTGCGTAACTTTAATTTAGTGGGAGCGACCACTATTAATATTTCCGAAAAACTAACTTAGCATAGTTTATTTTTCAGAAAAAATGGCATCACCGTCATCGAGAAAGGTTACCGGTATGCCTTTGTCTGTTATGGTAGGAGCGACTACCATGGCTAATCACGCTGAAAAACCCGAGAAGTTCTCGGGGTTTGCACTTTAAATGGTGGCAACAGAAGATCTTCTTCTATTTGACCACCTTGAACCTTGAGAGGTTCTTGACAGAATCCGCTCCCCTATCCACTAACGCGGAGGGGGGAGACTGACGCTCAAACTTTCAGTTCGGTAGATGCGTGGAAGTATTCGGAATTCTTATGTCGAAACTATGTGTTAAACGGTTTAGTTAACGCGTTGTATAACGTGTACTCTTCAATAAAGTCTGCCAAAGAATTATGGGAGTCTTTAGACAAAAAACTACAAAATGGAGGATGCAGGAACAAAGAAATTTGTTGTCGCCCATTTCTTGGACTATAAAATGGTTGACTCTAAGACTGTAATTAGTCAATTCCAAGAGTTGCAAGTTATACTTCACGACGTCTTTGCTGAGGGAATGACACTTAGTGAGACATTTCAAGTGGCATCGATGATTAAAAAATTGCCTCCTAGTTTGGTTGAGTTTAAGAATTATCTTAAACACAAGCGAAATGAGATGACCATTGATGATCTTATTGTTCGACTTCAGATAGAAGAAGACAATAAGAGATCTCAAAAAGGTAGCCTACTGGATGTTTCCGCTAAGGCTAACTTAGTCGAGTAAAGTCAATCCTCCAAAGGGAGCAACAAGGGAAAAGGCAAAGGTAACAAAGGGAAAGCAAAAGTGGACCTTGGCATGAAGGAAGGGGCTGTGAAAAAGAAGCCTCAACCTTTCCAAGGACCATGTTACAACTGTAACGAGATGGGGCACCGGGCGAACCAGTGCAAGAAACCAAAGCACGAGCGCGCGCATTTGGTGGACAAGGATGGCACTCCTCTCGTGGCGATGATTACCGAGGAAGCGGCTTTCATCAAGGAAGTCAACGTTGTGGGAGACGCTCCCAAAGGGTGGTACTTTGACACCGGCGCAACCCGCCATGTTTGAGGCGACAAACAACTCTTTAAGAATTTCAAAGAGGCGGCGGGTGACCAGAATCTTTACATGGGGAATAAAGCGACTACGGACATCATGGGGGAAGGCGATGTGGTCTTGAAGTGGACTTCTGGCAAGGAGCTCACGTTGACCAAAGTTCTCTATGTTCTCGAGATTCGCAAGAATCTTGTCTCGGGATGGATGCTCAACAAGCACGGATTTCACTTGGTGATTGAATCGGATAAATTTATTTTATCGAAAAATGGAATGTTTGTCGGCAAGGGTTATGCCGACAATGCTATGTTCAAATTGAATGTAATTTTTGTCAAAAATTTTATGAATGAAATTGCAACTTCTATTTACATGATTGAGTCGTCAAATTCTAATTTTTGTGTTTGGCATGGTAGAGGACATGTAAATTTTAATTCAATTCGACGTTTAATTAAATTAAATAGCATTCCATGTTTTAAAATCGATTCAAAATATAAATGCGAAACATGTGTTGAATCCAAACTAACGAGAAAGCCTTTCAAATCGGTTCAATGAATAACCGAACCCCTTGATTTAATCCACACCGATGTGTGCGATTTAAAAGCGACTCCCACAAGAGGTGGAAATAAGTATTTCATCACGTTCATTGATGATAGTACTCGGTATTTCTATGTATACTTACTTAAAAGTAAGGATGAAGCAATAGACAAGTTTATCTTGTATAAAGATGAGGTTGAAAATCAACAAAAACAGAGAATAAAAACTTTGCGAAGTGATAGGGGTGGTGAATATGTTTCACCATTTGCAGAAATATGCGCAAAAAGTGGCATAATGCATGAGTGTACCCCACCTTATTCTCCACAATCAAATGGAATTGCGGAACGAAAGAACCATACAATAAAAGAGATGATGAATGCCATGTTGATTAGCTCGGGCGTGAGCTATGACTTGTGGGGGAGGGTATTCTCTCGGCCAATTACATCTTGAATAAGATAACCCGCAAGAAAACGGAAGTGACTCCGTATGAGTTATGGAAGGGTAAAAAACCTTCATACAAATACATTTAAGTGTGGGGGTGCCTTTCCAAGGTGACGGTTCCGCCACCAAAGGCACTAACGATAGGACCTAAAACCGTGGATTGTATATTCATTTGCCATAGTAATGTGCATAGGTTTCTTGTACATGAGTCCAAGAATCCCAACGTATATGAAGGCACTATTGTTGAGTGAAGGACCAACGATTTTTTCGAAAATGTGTTTCCCTGTTTAAGGAAAACACATGCGATCTCATCAAGAGCGGTAGATGAAGCAAGTACATTAAGAGCGATTGATGATACTGTTCATGATAAGAGACATGAATGACCCGAAATTAAGGAAGTTGAGCTTAGACGAAGCAAAAGACCAAGGATTGAAAAATCCTTCAGTCCTGATTTCGTGAGGTACATGGTTGAGGGTGAGCCCAATACCTACCGCGAGGCGGTTACCTCCGCGGAATCACCTCAATGGAAAGAAGCAATTAAGAACGAGATAGATTCAATCACAGTTGGGAGTTAGTAGATCTTCCGCTGGGTTGTAAACCCCTTGGATATCGTTGGATATTCAAAAGGAAGATGAAAGCCGATGGAAGTATTGATAAATACAAGGCAAGGTTAGTGATCAAAGGGTATAGACAAAAAGAAGGTCTACACTATTCTGATACTTATTCGCCAGTCACGCGAATAACCTCAATAAGGTTGGTTCTTGCAATCGCGGCCTTACGAAATTTGGAAATTCACTAAATGGATGTAAAAACCGCATTTCTAAATGGCAATGTAGATGAAGAGATTTACATGGAGCAACCCGAGGGCTTCTCCGCCCTAGGGAAAAGAGGGCAAAGTATGTAAACTAGTCAAATCATTGTATGGTTTGAAGCAAGCTCCAAAACAATGGCACTTAAAGTTTGATCATGTCATGCTTGACAATGGTTTCAAAATAAACGAGTGTGACAAATGTGTCTATGTGAAGGACACGCCAGGAGGCTATGTGATTTTATGTCTTTATGTAGATGATATGCTTATCATTGGGAGTAATGATACTATGATTAAATCTACAAAAAATATGTTGAACGCGAGGTTTGACATGAAAGACTTGGGTCTCGCGAACGTGATTCTTGGGGTTCAAATTATTAGAACCCAAAATGGTCTTATCTTGAGTCAATCCCACTATGTGGATAAAATTCTTGAGAAATTCAATAAGGATGACACGCGTGTCGCGTCAACTCCAATTGATACGACCCACCATCCATCTAAAAGTAGAGGCGAGGGTGTTTCTCAATTAGAGTACTCAAGAATTATTAGTAGTCTAATGTATGTTATGACATGTACTCGACCCGATCTAGCTTATGCCGTGAGTAGGCTAAGTAGATATACTAGTAATCCGAGCGTGGAACATTGGAAAAGTATAACACGGGTTCTAAGGTACTTAAGATACACAAGAGACTATGGACTCCATTATAATTGAGATCCAGCTGTGATCGAAGGATACAGTGATGCAAATTGGATTTCGGATATAAAAGATTCTAAATCAACAAGTGGATATGAATTTACACTTGGTGGTGCAGCTATTGCTTGGAAGTCTTCTAAGCAAACGGTTATAGCTAGATCCACGATGGAATCGGAGTTTACCGCCTTAGATAAATGTGGTGAAGAGGCGGAATGGCTACGTCAATTTATGGAAGATATTCCAATATGGTCAAAGCCCTTATTGGCTATTTGCATACATTGTGACAGTCAATCAGTGATTGGTAGAGCCCATAGCTTGATGTACAACGGAAAATCAAGGCATATTCGACGTAGACATAATACGGTACGACAACTACTCACAACGGGTGTTATCATGATTGACTATGTGAAGTCAAAAGATAACATTGCGGACCCATTAACAAAAGGCTTAAGCAAAGAGTTAGTTAACAAGTCGTCAAAAGGAATGGGACTAAAGCCCATGGGAAAAGGGGAAATGAGGGAAACCTAACCTAGTTGACTAGATATCCCAAGATCTAGGTTCAATAGGACAACTTAATCATGAAACCAAGGGTGGTCACTGTGGGGGAGTACCCCAAACCAAACTAAAAAGCGTTGCGTGCGCGTTCGTCCTAGTCCATTCCAATCAGTGACACATGTTGTAAGGATAAGCATAATAAAGGTTAATGATTTGTGGAAATCAACAAACCTATTGCTATTAATGATTCGAGCGAGAATCACCTATGTGAGAGAGAACTAGGGTCGGTTCAAATGGATTTTGGGGCAAAAATCCTAGAGCTCTCGCAGAAACAGGCTAGTGTTCCAGGACCATAATAGGACACGACGGTGAGGGGTTGGCCAGACCAGGGAGAGTGTTGTGTGAAGTGTATTGTCGTTTACATAAATGGGGGTATGTTCAAAGACATTGTGTCTACACACCGCTAGGAGACTAAGTATGCTTCACAAAGGAAGGTTCAAAGGGTAACACCTACCTATCCTGCAATGCTCAACCGTTGAATTGAATCTAAGAAACTTGCATGTATGGATTGATCTCAAAGTGAAGATGAATGAGTTTTGTTTTCGCATGTAAGGGATGTTGGAAAATATGTGGAAATGAATAAGTTTTGTTTTCACATGTGGGGGATTGTTGGAAAAGTTTTGTGAAAAAAAATATATATAAGTTAACTTTGAATTATTTTATTCAAGGTTGTTAGTCAATTAGTTAAAGCCATTAAAATGTCCTTTAATTTGGTCAAAAAATTAAAGTTTTGGTTAATGGTTCCTTTAATTTGGTCAAAAAATTAAAGTTTTGGTTAATGATGGTTGAATGGTTTCAACTTTCTACTAGTATAAATACCAAGGGAGCTCCTTGGTTGTAGACACACAAAAAACACAAAATTAACACATTCTCTCTTGTGTTTTCTCCAACTTTCTCCTTAAAAAATTCCAACATTCTTGATCATCTTCATCATTTTCTTTAAGGTACTATTCAAGTGCTAGAGCCCTCCCCGGCAGTACATATTGCTTAGGCCGTTGTACCCTGGGAAACAAAACGGGGAGAGACCCGGAATTTGTTTTAACGGCCCCGTATAAAACACGATCCTCGGCCACAAAGACTATGACACCATTCTTCTTCTACACCTTTCTTGCATTATTTTATTTCAATTGTATTGTAATTTTGATTTTTTCCGGTGTAATTCATATTGTAATTTACTTGCTTTCCTAGATAGGTTTGATTCCTTGTATTGTAATCATTTTATTAAAAGTGTTTTATTTTTATAGGCGAACGGTTTCCTACAAAGACCTCATTCGTTAGTGATGTTAATGAATGAGAGGCCTCATTCGTTACTACAATGTAATGAATGAGAGCTGACTATATATAGTCCTTACATAGTGAATTGGCATAGAGATCCGTGCCATTTTATGTGTTTATATACTGTTACCATGCCGGATTCTCTCTAGACATTATGTATCCATCATTAATGTATTGAATAAGATCATCCTTTAACATATCTCATTGACACGAACTCTCGTATCGGTATTGCGACTAGATCCAAGGCTAAATAAAGTATTCACACATTTTCATGAATCCTATTTTGAACCTAAAAGTATTTTCTAGGGCCACCCATCGAATCGAACCCATCCGGTTTAGCTAGATTAAACACTTAGTTCGCTTTCACTCTCTTAACCTTATCAAGTGAGTTTTTCATAACCCCTTTTTAGCGCTTTCAATATTTTAGGGTGTAGTACGTCATGATTTTTACCTCGTTAGTGATGAACTTGTTCGCAAATCGATTCTCATTATATCGTTTGTGTTAAATTATTCTTCATATTTTTTTATGATACATATGTGAACTATGTGCAACGTGTTTACTGTTTATGGGGGAAGAGACGTATACGCAAACACATAGCTAGACGGTCCGATGGGATTACAAAGGAGATGGTGAAGCTCCAACTTCTGTCCTTTCTTCTGCTCGCCGGCGTTACAGTTTCCAGAATTTTGGAGGCGGCGGATGTGTTTAATGGCATGGTCAGGAGGAAGAAAGGGGGAGGGGTAGAGTCTTGTTCTTAAATGGTCAAGTCAGGAGGGGGTGTGGTTGTAATAATAATAATAATAATAATAATAATAATAATAATAATAATAATAATAATAATAATATAACGGTAGGTTATAGCAAGTCATTTTGGTGTTATACAATATGCACATAGAAAGGACAGAAGTTGGAGCTTCACCATCTCCTTTGTAATCCAAACCAGCCGAACTCCTTCTCCAACATCTTCTTCTTCTTCCTTTCACCTCACGGCCACCACCGCCTCCCTTATTCTCCGGTCATCATGGCGCACGAAAATCAAGTTGCACGGATTAGGAGGATTTGCATGATAGAATTCGCTTAGGAGAATTTGCATGCCAAAACCAATCGCCCAGAAATGATTCGCATCTATTCTATTTGCACGGAATGCGATTTAATCTTGAGAAATCAGTCACGTAGGCCTATTCGCACGCAGGTTTTCAGATCTGGTTCTCCCTTGGTCTGTAACTTGATCCGTTGGTGACCCAGATGAAGAACAGGGAGCAGGTTGGGTCCTTAAGTTTCCGTTGTTGCAGTTGGGGTGGTTTTGGAGGCCTGGGTGATAGGTGTTTGAATTCATGTTACCATTGTTATTGTACTTTTTTTCTCCTTGAACAAAGTTGACCTCCTCTTCGTCCTCTTCTTCGTCATCCATCACAACCCCACAATTTGCCACACCATGGCCTATTTCTCCACAACCTTCACAAACTAGATATGCTTTGCCCAACTTTCCTTTCTCTTTCATACCTACCCCCATCAACTGATCTAACTTCCTTTCTAATCGAGCCATACGATCATCCAACTCCCCACTATCCACGGCTCTCACAACCGCCCTTTTTATCATGTGGTTCGACTGAGCTTGTCTCTCTGAGTTCATCACATGTCGCTCTAAATGCTTCAAATCTTCATTTTCATCGTTAGTCAAAAACGATCCATTTGTGGTCAACTGAAGATCACGCACATCATCGCTCGATAACCCATCATGAAAAGCCTTTATCAATTCCCATAATGCTATCCCATGATGAGGACAGGTTCTTAGTAATCTCTTGAATCTTGTGAAGGCTTCATGGAGTGTTTCACCCGTTCCTTGTTAAAAATTTCTTATGGGCGTTCAGGCCTCGGACGTTCTTTGCGGTGTGTAATACTCGTCCAAAAATTGCTGAGCCAAATCTTGCCACATGTAAATACTTGCTGACGGTAAAGGCAAAAACCACTGCTTCGGTAAATCTTTGAGACTGAATTGAAACACTACTAGCTTGACTTCATCAGCAGTGAACCCTTGACTTGAGATGGTGGCGCATATAGCATTAAACTCGCTCAAGTGCAGGTATGGCTCTTCTGGTCGCCTTCCCATGAAAAGTGGGTATCCCGGTTAGGCTACTTTGTCTTACCAAAAATGTTCTTCCATCTCTAACCGGGTCACGATAAGAAGCGGGTTCGTGGCCACTTGTGGAATAAAGTGGCTTTGAACTCCCCAGATGGGAGGTGGAATAAATGCCCTCAGGACCCCATCATCAAACTCGTACACGAGGATTTACGGCTTGGGAATCTCTTTCCTTCTCTGGTCTCGATGGTTTCTTGGTTGTTGAACTGGTTCAGGTGTTCGGTTTCGGTAGGGTTGTTTTTGTTGTCTTCTATAATATCAACCCCCTCGACCATCTTCCATCTCTTCCTCATCCTCGAACTCTTCAAAATCATCGAACAACCTTCGCCGATTAGCTACCCTTTCATAACTCGACCCGATTATTTGGCTGTTCAGACCTTATGGAACGGTCATCTCTCATGTGGTAATGTCTCTGAGTTTGACGGTATCGGTGTTAGTTAACGTGTTGGTTTAGTGGTGGTAAGTCATCGAGTGGGGTATTTTGTGGAATGTGTTGTGGACCGGGTTGTTCTTGATTAGGAGGTGGGCCTTGATTTCCGGGTTGAAACACCGGTGGAATTAGGTAGTTCTCCTGATGGTTCATGTTTTTTTCTTTTGGCCTTGAGGATTCACCGTTTCTTGGATTTGCTCGGTTCTTCTTGCGGCTTTCTCAATCTCCGGATCAAATTGCAACACCTCCTTGTCTCGAGAAAATTTCGTATGCATCAACCTACAGAATTAACTGCACACACGAAACAAGCACACCCCCCATAAAATCAACGAAGAAAAGAAATAAAATAAAATTTCAACTAAGTTACGCTAATTTAAACTAAACTAAACTAAACAAGCACTATGTGCGTTGAGTCCCCGGCAACGGTGCTATTTGCTGTCGCGGTCTACTTAAACAATTGATTTTAATATATTAAATACCTATACTAGTACGGGTAAGTAAGACGTCTCCACAAGAACTCAAGGAAAGTGTGACATTTGTTAATTTCGGGTTATTTTACACTTGTATTCTTAATGTAAACCCGACCCGTTTTGTATCCCGAACCTTTCGATATTATCAAAATGATGAATTGTATGTTAAATATTTGTTTTATAGTTGTTGAATCAAAAAAAACACCCTTTTCGGTTCTTAAAATTCCCCGGAAACGCTCAAAACGAACTCCAGGGACTAAAACTACCAAAATGGAGACTTGAATGACCCATTTGTAGTTTGTGCTTTCTTGGGTCTATAACCAACCCATTTTCATGAAACACCCTTTATGAAACCCGTTCAACTTACCCTATATATACACACCCATCTTCTTCATTTGTGCTAGCTCATTTCTTCATTTTTCTCTCAAATTCTTGAATTCTAAGGTTGTTCTTCATAAGCTAATCTTTCATTTTAACTAACTTATCAATACTTAAAGCTTGATGTTACAACATATATATAATATACACTCCTTGTTTCCCTTCGGTCTTTCATTTCTCCGGTCTCGGCCGGTTGAAATGTCGGGCAAGTAAGGCAAGGTTACGTGGAGGACTTTGTAGTCCTTGTTTATATATTTAACAAATCTAACCATATAACTTGTTATACATGCTAAACTTCTACATATTTTAGTTTATTGTTCATATTTGTCAAGTTCCATGGTATTGGGTATGTGGTGACTAGCCTCGGTTTCATCCCGAGTTGAGAACCGAACCAAAAACCGAACTTTTGTTTAAAAGCATTATTGTTAACTTTTTGAATGTAAAACTTGAGTATTATTATTTATAACTTATTTTACAAGTTCCATGGTAATTGGGTATGTGGTAACCATCCTCGGTCATATTCCGAGTCAAGGACCGAACCAAAAACCGAACTTTTGTTTAAAAGCTTTATTGTTAACTTTTTGAATTTAAAACTTGAGTATTATTATTTATAAGTTTTTTTACAAGTTCTATGGTAATTGGGTATGTGGTAACCATCCTCGGTCTTATTCCGAGTCAAGGACCGAACCAAAACCCGAACTAAACCGAGTTCACTCGCTTAAGACACACAAGTGTGTTTTTAGCCACCAAAACTCATATTTTTCTTCAAGATTATATTTTAAATCAATTTTATTTAATTTCTAAACATACTTGGCATGTCGGTAACCAACTTGATCTTATAACAAGTTCGAACCGATAAGGTCGTATACTCGCTTAACGAACGTTAAGGTTCTTCACAATAGAACTACATACTTGGTTAAGTCTATTTTGATTTTATTGAGTTATCTCATAACATTTATTATTTTGGGAAGTTAACTGTGAGCTTGGTCAATTATCAAGTCTCGAACCGACAAACCCGAACACTCGTTTAAACCTCGTTTTGGTATTCTTATAACCAAGGGTTTTGTAATATCGCATTTTAACCCACATTATTACTTAACATAGGTTGAGTAAAAAAAAACTAATGAATAGAATACCGAGACTCGGTTTCGAGTAAACTTATTTTACAAAACTCGTTTCTTTAATTTCTCAAATATTTACATTTTAAATCCTAAACTTTATTTATTTACTTTATTTGTCATGTATTTTATTTTAAACCCTTCCAAGACTACCTACTAACACAAGACCCGTTTAATATAGGTCTTGCGCGTTAAACCGATCTCTTCGATTATTCACGACACTATCTTTCAAGTTACTTGTTAACGTGAGTACTTTTACATCCCCCGTTTTCCATCTTTCATTTTGGGGGTGGCATTGCATACTTATTTAAATTCAAATGATTTATACTTGAGTCTTAAACCACAACACGTATTGTATATGTTTACTTAAATAAATGCTCGATTTGGTGTTATATGCTTTACATGATTATGTGCAAATTCTTGAATGCTAAGGCGGGTAGCCTCTTGAATGCTAAGGCGGGTAGTCTCATCAAAGTATGATCATACGTTAATTCCGAGTATATATGGTATCCCCATATAGAAAGGTGTCGTCAATGTATTCTTATTGACGATTTCATTATTGTCGTCAATGTATTCTTATTGACGGTTCGTCAATGTATTCTTATTGACGGTTTTATTATCTAAATTGTTGCTATTATTTATTGTTTTCATATACTAGTTGTGGATTTCATACTATATACTTATTGTCCAAAACTATGAAAATTGCTCACCAACCTTCGTGTTGACAAACTCTATTTTATGCAATGTTACAGGTTTGATGTTAGCTTGATTGGATTACTTGAAGAAACTTATTATCTTGGCTTTAGAATATTAGAAAATAAAAGAACAAGTTATTTGTTTATCTATCTATTTGGCATTTTGTATGAACAATTGTTGTGTTATTTATGATGATATAGATTTAAATGAGTTGTTTAAATATTGTAACTTTATAGTGTCGTTGTGCAATGAGCAATCATGTCGCGCCTCGACGTTTCCGCCTTCATTGGTCGGGGTGTGACAGATTGGTATCAGAGCCATCGACTATAGGATAGGTGGTTAGATGTAACAGCCTAGTATAGTTTATGCTCTAGGGTCCCTATACATGTGCTCATACGTGTTTACCCTACTTGATTGTTTATTGCATTTATTATTTATTTATAAACTTGTTTAAAAATCTATCTCATCATAAATGTACACATACACACACTTTCAATAGTATTCTAAGGTATTTTTACCTTAAAACAAAACATTAGTTTTTATATTGTGTTTTACGGATCACAAGCTTAACTTGGATCTCGTTGTTTACAATCTCCTTAAAGCTAGGTTCTATAATTTGTTTTGTGACGACCGTAGAGAACGAAACACTTGATTCGATCATTCGACAAAAAGATTCCAAAAATCGAAGGTGATTTACTTACCTGGGATGATTGGGTTTAGTGTTGGTTTCTAGGTCAAACAACTCGAGTTATATGAGCCGACACTTTAAGTTGTCGTACGCGAGCGTTCCGGTCGCCTCCTTATTTTTGGTGTTGAAAACATAAAAGCCACGGTGATACGTGGACAAGTGTTTTTAACATCTTGTTGTATCTCCGTTTTATTGTATGTTATTATCATGATTTGAGTCAACAACATGAAAAACGCGGTGATACGTGCACATGTTCGACTCCATATATATTACTTTTACATAAGTTTTTATTGCCGGGATATCAAATCATGGTGGTTCATGTATGATTTTCCCAACTATATATATGTTTACAAGAAATTTTGTTGTTTTTTTTTCGGAATATCAAATCATGGTGGTTCATGTACGATTTTTTTGACTATATACAAATTTCAACACTTCAAAACGTCCAAATTTTAAATTCTCGAAACTTTGAAACATATACTTGTATATACGTTTTTATCATTTGGTTTATGTATAAACTTTATTTCTACTAACATTCTTATCCTTATGACACTAGGATTCACGTAAAAAAAATGGTTACATACATCTTCTATTTTAAACTCAATGCCCTCAAACTCACTACAATTCTTTATAGTTTTTAGAATTCCTCCACTACGACGCCACTACCGCAAGGACTTCAGACGCAAGATGGCCGCTTTAGTAGCCGAACAAGTCGCCGCTATGATTCCCAAACTCCTAACTCACTTGCAAGCAAACCAACCTCCACCCGTTGTAGCACCCGTTGAACCCACACCAGCTCCCTACTTGTATAAACAATTTACCGGTGCTAACCCAACCAAATTCCTTGGTACGAACTGCGTGAGTACCTTGTAGAAATGGTTTGAAAAGATGGAAAGTGTGTTTCGACACAGCGAGTGCCCCGAAGCGAAGAAAACTAATTTCGCTTCGAGCATGTTTGAGGAAACTGCTTTTACGTGGTGGGGTAGTGTTATGCATCTCCAAGGGGCATAAATTGCCATGGCGCTTCCGTGGACCGAACTTAAGGAACTCATGATGAAGAAGTTTTATCCCAAACACGAGCTCCAAAAGCTTGAAACCGAATTTTGGGAGTTGAAACAAGAAAGTGGTGATAATGCCGCTTACTCGCTCTGTTTTCATGAATTGAGCACCCTTGTACCTCATTTGGTTACCCCGCTCGAACGTAAAATCGACAAATACATCGGAGGTTTACCCATGCTAATTCGGGACTCAGTCATGAGTAGCAAACCCGAGAACCTTGAGGATGCAATTACTCTAGCCGGTGCGCTATCGGAGAACCATGTTAAGGCGGGTACCCTAACCATCAAGAAGAAAAGTGATAAAAGCTAAACCGAACCCGCACCTCAAGCCAAAGTTGACCCACCACCTCAAGCCATCAACTACTCAAACTCTTCCCGCCACAACAACAAAAAGAAACCCAAACAAAACCACCAAAACTATGCCATTACCCAACCGCAACAACAACCCCAAGCTCCCCCACAAAATAGAAAACCCTATACCGGTACTTTTCCACTATGCAAAAATTGTCAACTTCATCACCCATCTCACTTACCTTGTCGCCATTGCACCATTTGTAACCGTTTTGGTCATTTACATAACACATGTCGTTTCGCACAACGTACTCAACCCAACAAACCAAGAACCACTCCACAAAACACCCAAAACCGCGTTGCACCTTACCAGCAAAACCCTCCTCAACAACCCCGAGCTTGCTTTAACTGTGGTGACCCAAATCATTTCCACAACAATTGCCCACGACTCACTTTTGCAAACCAAGCCCAAACCGTAACCATAGCCTACTATGAAACCCAAGCCTACCAAGTCCAAACCTACCAACCTCAACTTCCCCAACTCAATGGACCACTCATCCAACCCATGAAAGCCATCCAAGCACCTCCTCCTCCTCCACCTCATGCACCTCAAGGAAATCCCGGTAACCAAGGACGAGCTTTTATGATGAATGCTAATCAAGCTCAAGTGGCAAACGATGTTGTGAACGGTATGTTTTTAGTGAACGAGCATTTGGCTTCTATATTATTTGATACAGGTGCCGATAGAAGTTTTATTTCATTAAAGTTTGAATCTACTCTTGCCGTACCTCGCACTAAACTTTCTCGACCCTTTTCTGTCGAAGTCGCCAATGGAAATTCTATCACCATAAACTCGGTCCTTCGTAATTGTTCTCTCACTCTTTAAATTCTCCATCGATCTCATTCAGATGCAAATGGGAAGTTTCGATGTCATAGTTGGCATGGATTGGTTATCTTTGCACCGTGCCGAAGTCGTTTGTTATAATAAATTCATTCGGAATCTGCTTATCAACGGTAAAACTCTCAAGGTCTACGGCAAAATGTTTCCTAAAAGGCTCAATCTCATGTCGTGTTCTCAATCGCAAAAATACTTACGCCAAAAGTATGTTCCGTTCCTAGCCCAAGCGGTGGTAAAAGACCACAAGGAAAGAAAAATCCAAGATATCTCCATTGTTTGTGATTTCCTCGACGTCTTTCCAGATGATGTTACCGGTCTTCCACCCATTCGTCCGGTTGAATTTCGAATCGATCTTGTGCCCAGCACAATGCCCGTGGCCAAGGCTCCTTACCGTTTAGCCCCGTCGGAAATGCAAGAGTTATCAAACCAACTCGAAGAACTTTCCGACAAAGGCTTTATTCGTCCAAGCTCCTCTCCTTGGGGCGTCCCGTCCTCTTCGTGAAAAAGAAAGATGGCTCATTTCACATGTGCATCGATTATCGTGAACTCAATAAACTTACTATCAAATATCGTTATCCTTTGCCACGAATCGACGAACTCTTCGATCAACTCCAAGGCGCAACGTGTTTCTCCAAAATCGATCTTCGATCGGGATATCATCAGTTGCGTGTTTGCGAAGAAGACATTCCAAAAACCGCATTCCGTACTCGATATGGACATTTAGAATTTTTGGTCATGCCCTTCGGGATAACCAATGCACCCGCGGTATTTATAGATCTCATGAACCGCGTTTGCAAACTGTTTCTAGATAAATTCTTTATTGTCTTTATTGATGACATTCTCATCTTCTCTAAATCCAAAGCCGAGCATGAGCATCACTTGCGTTCCATTCTCGAAGTCTTAAGAAAAGAACGACTTTACGCCAAATTCTCAAAATGTGAATTTTGGCTAGAGGAAGTTCAATTTTTGGAACACATCGTCAACGACAAGGGTATTCATGTTAATCCCGCAAAAATCGAAGCCGTCAAAGATTGGAAGACTCCGACTACACCCACGGAAATTCGATCTTTCCTCGGTTTGGCCGGATATTATCGGCGTTTCATCCAAAATTTTTCCAAAATCTCTTTACCCCTCACTTCCCTAACTCACAAAGGACAGCCTTATGTATGGGGATCCAAACAAGAAGAAGCATTTAATACTCTTAAACACATGCTTTGCAATACTCCCGTTCAAACCCTTCCCGATGGAAACGACGACTTTGTAGTATTTTGCGATGCTTCTCATCAAGGTCTCGGTTGCGTTCTCATGCAACGAGGCCAAGTTATCGCGTATGCTTCAAGGCAACTCAAGGTCAACGAGAAGAACTACACGACTCACGATCTTGAACTTGGTGCCCTCGTTTTCGCACTCAAAATTTGGAGAAATTACCTTTACGGAACGAAATGTGTGGTTTTTACCGATCACAAAAGCCTTCAACACATTTTTGACCAAAAAGTTCTCAACATGAGACAACGAAGATGGGCTGAGTTACTTAGTGACTACGATTGCGAAATTCGCTACCATCCCGGTAAAGCGAATGTCGTGGCCGATGCCCTTAGTCGAAAGGTTAATGTCAAATCCGTCTTGCTTCTTAGCGTCACCGTTCAAACCGATCTCCAAGCCAAAATCTATCAAGCCCAACGTACCTCCGTTGACGAAGGCAACATGTACGACGAAATGTCATGTGGAGCCGAGCATCAACTCGAAACAAAACCCGATGGCTTATTATATTATCTCAATCGTTTATGGGTTCCCGATCGCAATGACCTTCGTACTTGCATCCTCGACGAAGCTCACAAGTCACGATATTCTGTTCATCCCGGTGCGGATAAAATGTATTTCGATCTTCGTTCTACCTTTTGGTGGCCGGGTATGAAGAAAGATGTAGCAACGTACGTTTTGAAATGTCTTACTTGCTCTAAAGTCAAAGCCGAACATCAAAAACCCTTTGGGTTACTCGAGCAACCACCAATCCCCATATGGAAATGGGAAGACATTGCTATGGACTTTATAATGAAACTACCCACTACACAAAAAGGCAACGATAGCATTTGGGTGATTATTGACCGATTAACCAAGCCCGCTCACTTTATTCCAATTCGAGAAAAATACTCCGTTGAGAAACTTGCCCAAATCTACGTTCGCGAAATCGTGTGTCGCCACGGTTTACCTTTGACTATCATCTCCGATCGCGATGCTCGATTCACGTCTCATTTTTGGTGATCACTTCAAGAAACCTTGGGAACTCGTCTTGATCTTAGCACCGCTTATCATCCTCAAACGGATGGACAATCCGAACGTACGATTCAAACACTTGAGGACATGCTTCGAGCGTGTGTACTCGATTTCAGTGGGAATTGGGATTCTCACATTCCTTACATTGAATTCTCTTACAATAACAGTTTCCATTCTAGCATCGGTATGCCTTCTTTCGAAGCTCTCTACGATCGCAAAGGTCGTTCCCCAATTAGTTGGAACGAAATCGGTGAAGCTCAAATTACCGGACCCGAAATGGTCCAAGAAGCCACCGACTGTATCGACCAAATTCGCAAGAACCTACTTGCCGCTAGAAGTCGACAAAAGAGCTACGCCGACAAACGGCGAAAACCGATCGAATTCAATGTCGACGATCTCGTCCTTCTCAAGGTATCCCCTTGGAAAGGAGTTGTTCATTTTGGAAAGAAAGGAAAACTAGCTCCCCGTTTCGTAGGCCCATTCAAGATTCTTGAGCCAGTCGGAAAAGTGGCCTACCGACTCAAACTACCGGAAGAACTCACCGGTGTTCATCCGACCATTCATGTTTCAAATCTCAAGAAGTGCTTAGCCGAAGGTAGTCTCCATATACCTCTTGACGAAGTACAAGTCAATGAATCAATGATTATGGTTAAACGACCCGTTGAAATCATGGACCGCAATGAAAAGAAAACCAAGCGAAGTCGCATTAAATTAGTTAAAGTTCGATGGGAATCACGGCGTGGCACGGAGTTTACATGGGAACGAGAAGACTCGATGAAGGAGAAATATCCATATTTATTTACATCATCTTAATTTCGGGACGAAATTTCCTAAAGTAGGGGATACTGTGACATTTGTTAATTTCGGGTTATTTTATACTTGTATTCTTAATGTAAACCTGACCTGTTTTGTATCCCGAACCTTTCGATATTATCAAAATGATGAATTGTATGTTAAATATTTGCTTTATAGTTGTTGGATAAAAAAAACACCCTTTTCGGTTCTTAAAATTCCCCGGAAACGCTCAAAACGAACTCCAGGAACTAAAACTTCCAAAATGGAGACTTGAAGGACCCATTTGTAGTTTGTGCTTTCTTGGGTCTATAACGAACCCATTTTCATGAAACACCCTTTATGAAAGACACGTTCAACTTACCCTATATATACACACCCATCTTCTTCATTTCTGCTTGCTTATTTCTTCATTTCTCTCTCAAATTCTTGAATTCTAAGGTTGTTCTTCATAAACTAATCTTTCATTTTAACTAACTTATAAATACATAAAGCTTGATGTTACAACATATATATAATATACACTCCTTGTTTACCTTCGGTCTTTCATTTCTCTGGTCTCGGCCGGTTAAAATGTCGGGCTAGTAAGGCAAGGTTACATGGAGGACTTTATAGTCCTTGTTTATATATTTAACAAATCTAACCATATAACTTGTTATACTTGCTTAACTTCTACATATTTTAGTTTATTGTTCATATTTGTCAAGTTCCATGGTATTGGGTATGTGGTGACTAGCCTCGGTTTCATCCCGAGTTGAGAACCGAACCAAAAACCGAACTTTTGTTTAAAAGCATTATTGTTAACTTTTTGAATGTAAAACTTGAGTATTATTATTTATAAGTTATTTTACAAGTTCCATGGTAATTGGGTATGTAGTAACCATCCTCAGTCTTATTCCGAGTCAAGGACCGAACCAAAAATCGAACTTTTGTTTAAAAGCTTTATTGTTAACTTTTTGAATGTAAAACTTGAGTATTATTATTTATAAGTTATTTTAAAAGTTCCATGGTAATTGGGTATGTGGTAACCATCCTCGGTCTTATTCCGAGTCAAGGACCGAACCAAAAACCGAACTAAACCGAGTTCACTCGCTAAGACACACAAGTGTGTTTTTAGCCACCAAAACTCATATTTTTCTTCAAGATTATATTTTAAATCAATTTTAGTTAATTTCCAAACATACTTGGCATGTCGGTAACCAACTTGATCTTATAACAAGTTCGAACCGATAAGGTCGTATACTCGCTTAACGAACGTTAAGGTTCTTCACAATAGAACTACATACTTGGTTAAGTCTATTTTGATTTTATTGAGTTATCTCATAACATTTATTATTTTGGGAAGTTAACTGTGAGCTTGGTCAATTATCAAGTCTCGAACCGACAAACCCGAACACTCGTTTAAACCTCGTTTTGGTATTCTTATAACCAAGGGTTTTGCAATATCGCATTTTAACCCACATTATTACTTAACATAGGTTGAGTAAAAAAAGAAAAAAACTAATGAATAGAATACCGAGACTCGGTTTTGAGTAAACTTATTTTACAAAACTCGTTTCTTTAATTTCTCAAATATTTACATTTTAAATCCTAAACTTTATTTATTTACTTTATTTGTCATGTATTTTATTTTAAACCCTTCCAAGACTACCTACTAACACAAGACCCGTTTAATATAGGTCTTGCTCGTTAAACCGATCTCTCCGATTATTCACGACACTATCTTTCAAGTTACTTGTTAACGTGAGTACTTTTTCATCCCCCGTTTTCCATCTTTCGTTTTGGGGGTGGCATTGCTTACTTATTCAAATTCAAATGATTTATACTTGAGTCTTAAACCACAACACGTATTGTATATGTTTACTTAAATAAATGCTCGATTTGGTGTTATATGCTTTACATGATTATGTGCAAATTCTTGAATGCTAAGGCGGGTAGCCTCTTGAATGCTAAGGCGGGTAGTCTCATCAAAGTATGATCATACGTTAATTCCGAGTATATATGGTATCCCCATATAGAAAGGTGTCGTCAATGTATTCTTATTGACGATTTCATTATTGTCGTCAATGTATTCTTATTGACGGTTCGTCAATGTATTCTTATTGACGGTTTTATTATCTAAATTGTTGCTATTATTTATTGTTTTCATATACTAGTTGTGGATTTCATACTATATACTTATTGTCCAAAACTATGAAAATTGCTCACCAACCTTCGTGTTGACAAACTCTATTTTATGCAATGTTACAGGTTTGATGTTAGCTTGATTGGATTACTTGAAGAAACTTATTATCTTGGCTTTAGGATATTAGAAAATAAAAGAACAAGTTATTTGTTTATCTATCTATTTGGCATTTTGTATGAACAATTGTTGTGTTATTTATGATGATATGGATTTAAATGAGTTGTTTAAATATTGTAACTTTATAGTGTCATTGTGCAATGAGCAATCATGTCGCGCCTCGACGTTTCCGCCTTCATTGGTCGGGGTGTGACAGAAAGAGCTAATTTACTATTTTATAATTTTAACTAATTTAATTATATAACTAAGGCGAACAGATGATGTCAAGCAGTTTTTGAAAAGATTAATTAAAACTAAAACGATTGCTTTTAAGAATTTGTAAACAATATTAATTAAAGGTATTCATTCTAGGTTCGAGTAATGTGTTCTTCAACTTAATCCCATATTCACTTGTCTTAATTGCACAGTAATTACTAGACCTAGTAGTTTGATTGTGATGACAAACGATACCCTAACCGAATTGTTGACACAATTGAACTCGATCTACAAAATTACCAATTTATGTTTTATGAAAATTAATTAAGTGACAATAGTTGATGATTAATAGTCCAATGACACAAGAGCCTAACCCTAAGTGTTGATGAACAAAAGCAAACAGGTGATGTAGTAATAAATAATCGCAAACACAAATTGTTTAAACAACCAAGCAATAACTGAACAAAATAAAATCAATAAATTAAATCAAGTTCTAAACATTAAGCATAATGAATCAGGTCTTATGGAGAATTACACAAAACCTTACCCTAGAACGAACACTAATGTTTAGCCAGGCATCGATATAATATTAAAACAACTTATCTTAATGATTATATGAATCCAAGACGAATCGAGAGCTTCGGGATGGTCAAAAGTCGCCCTAGAACACCTCTTTTGCTTCTGGAATTAATGGTATGACGAATGGGAAGTTAAATGGGTTTATACAGTGATTAACCCTAAATTTTTCTGTTTTAAGGCTGTTCACGTCGCGCGTAGCCTTAACGGGCCTGTCCTTCGCGTCGCGCTAAGGACAAAATAGTCGAGCATGGTTTCCAGGAACTTCGTGTCGCGCAAAGTTGTTTCACATTCTACACGTCATGCGAAGAAAACCAACTTCATGTAGAGATTCATCTCATCAAGAAACCCGAAATTCATATATTATGGATTCCGTAACTCATTTTCTAGGCCGAGATATGCCCGTTTTACTAAAAGACACTTTCCTGGTAACCCGTCTTGTTCAGTTTTCGCTTTAACTTCAGGTTTCTCATCCAAACCTTTCCTGAATCCTTCTTGGCCATCCATATATGTTTCCCCATGCTTCCATCTTCTCGAGGCTTGCTTAATCTTCATCTGGATAGCTCTGAATTAGCTCATTTAAGCTCCAAACAACCGTGATCATAAAAGAACTCAAAGTAATTGTGTTCGCTATATATAAATAATTAAAATGCATGAAATAACACATTAATACGCATAATTTATACCAAACCATCAATATGTAGTCTACCAACTCGAGCTCCCGCAAGAACTACAAGGCATCCACCCTGTGTTTGATGTCTCAAATCTACGAAGCTTAGCCGAAGAAAACCATCATATCCTCTCGACGAAGTGTCTATCGATGAAACAATGCACTTCATTGAGAGACCCATGGAGATAATGGATCGAGAGGATAAGGAAACCAAGCTTAGCCGGTCCCTCTGGTCAAAGTTCGTTGGGAATCCAAGTGTGGTGCAGATCTCACTTGGCAACGTGAGGACCAAATGAAGCCTAATTACCCGCATTTTTTTGCTATGGATGTTAACTCCTATTTCCGGATGAAATTTCCTAAAAGTTGGGAATGCTGTAACATTCGTCAAAATTTGTATTTTTATTTGAATTCATTTACCCGCTTCATTTTGTAATTCAGATCTTTGTTCATTAATAAACTAAATTATTTATCAAGTATTGATGTTTTTCATGTTGTTGGAATGTTATACAAGTGTTGACAAGTCAAATTCGTGAATTTAGAGCTAATATTGCGTTTAAAACAAAGTCCAAGTACTAATTGTGCAATATTTCTAAACTCTGGAATTTTGACCTCGTCACATAGTGTGACAGACCTAAGATAAGCCTGTCGCGCAGCGCGACGAAGTTAGAAAACCAACAAGTCTGGTCTTGGTCGTGTTATGCAAAGGAGTCGTTCTTGGCCCGTCATGTTACACGACCAACCCATATGTTATGGATTTTTAATTGGTTCAAAACTCAATTTTAATGTCTTTTAATACCAATTCAAACATTCAAATGATCATTAACTCATATTAGTGTCGTAAAACATGTTTCTCTCAAAATGATCTATTATAACCCAGTTGATTAAGTCAATTGGTCAATTCAAAGGTTTTATGAACACTTAAACACTCTTGACCAATTCAAATTATGTTTGCAACCTCCATGACTTTGTATAACTATAAATAGACCTTCATTCTCCTGCATACAACTTTGTCACACCTCAATCCACAAAAATTATTATGTTCTCCACGCTAATTTTGCATTATTATCAAGTTTGACTTTCAAAAATCAATCCGTTAAGTTCTAGACTTTTTCTCCTTTCTTCTTGTTCTTCTTCCGAGTAGGTTATATGTCGTTTTCCAACGTGTTAGAATAACATGACATAAGTTTTTGCTCATCAAAAACGAACGCAACTCGTTTGTGCACTTATTTGGTTTCGTTTTAATTATTGTTACTAATTAAACATCTAAAATAAATTCTTTCTTCCCACCATCTGGAAAATGATATTTTTATCAAGTTATAAATGAACCCAACATAAAAAGTTGTGTTCGGGTATGACCATAAACAAACCACTCGCTTAAAATCATTTTGGGCGTGTTTAGGATTCTTCTTGAAAGCATAAAACACTAAACCGTGAACCGAATTCATCTAAGTCGTGTGTTTCCTTTCATTTTCTTGAATCCTATTTTAAACCTATAAATATTTTCTACGGCCGCTCGTCGAACCGAACTTGTTCGGTTTAGCTCGCTTAAACGCTTAGTTCGATTTCACTCGCTTAACCTTAACATGTGGGTTGTTCATAACTCCTTTTTAACGCTTTTAATATTTTGGGGTGTAGCAAGTCACGAATTTTACCTCATTAGTTATGCACTTGTTTACAAATCGGTTTGCATTATATCGTTCGTGTTAATATTATTCTTTCATATTGTTTATGATATATACGTGAACTATGTGCAACGTGTTTACTATTTTATGGTGAAACAGATGCATATGAAAACGCATACACATAGCGGGAGAGTCCGATGGGACGCACCTATGCCACCTAAGGCTTCAACTTCGTTTGCTATGCATGGTGGTTCTCATTTTCCCTATTACTTTGGCTTCGACCAAAGGAACGGGAGGACAAAATATTTGCTTTCATTTACTTTATGTCAGAATATATACTACATGATGATAAGTGAATCGCACGATTTCATATATATATATATACACACACACACATATAGATATGTATGTATGTATGTATGTATGTATGTATGTGTATATAAAGGATCAAATACAATAGTTCGTTATCATACATTACATATACGACACCCTTAACCCTTGATTTCAAAAACACACTAACCCTAAAATCACAACTACGCGATCTGTTCGTTGTCCACCGCCTCTGCTATCCAGTTAAAGTCCACCATCCACTGTCGCGACCATCCTCTACCATCGTGAGCATCGTCCTCTTCCGTCACAGCCATCGATCGTTATTCACATGTCAGTTGATCAATTTCCAATTGAAATTAAAATTGCTGAACCTAGTCAATGAATTAACATTGAAATTGATCCAATTAATCATCAATTTGAAGCTTCAATCGACCAATTTTGAGTTTTGAGTAATGACTTTTAACGTGGAATATCTCAGAACGTTTTAGGTTTTAAGCCTGAGCATTTTACGTTTTAAGCTCGAACATTTTAGTTTTTAAGCTTGAACGTTTTAGATTTGGGAATTTGGCTTGATTGTTTTTGTTTTTTTAACACTAAACGAATTTCACGTATGTAATGTATGTTAAGCGATTATTGTACGTTAACTCACACACACACACACACACACAAACTTATGAAAGCTCACCAACATATTATGTTGATAAATATTATTATTTTAAATGTGCTATATGTTGAAATGATGAAGTGCAAGGGACAAGAAATCTAGATCGACCTTAGGTTTTATTCAAATGAATAATAACGGTTTTACTTCGATGTAATTTTATGTCTTATTTTCGAACTACTTGTGTACTTGCAAAGTTTATGAAATGAAATAAATATATATTGTCACTATTAATAGTGTTACGAGCTTATGAGTGATCTGTACGTTGCATCCGGGCGTATTCCGCTTAAAGTCGGGTGTTACAAATACCATATAAATTATTTACGCATAGAACATGCATAAACATGTCTTTAAATGCAGGCTATCAACAAATTTTCAATTTGCATCCCTTAAGTGTATGAGACAATGAACAAGATCTTGGTCAATATGATCTTGGTTAATATTGAAGTCAAAATTAAACAAGCGCAGGTGCGTTTTATTAGAAGTCATAGGATATTAACAACAAAATTGACTTTTGTTGCTTAACTAGACAATTGCTTATTAGATACATGACAAAGATGAGAAAGAAAAAGTAACTAAAACCTAATATAAACTTCAATCTCCTAACTTAAATAGCTCTTATTAAACAAATTCCTCATGGTTCTTAATTGATATTAGCAATAATAAATTGTTTCAGTTGCTATTGAACATATTAGAGGACAGGTATTCACAAAGATGCATTGTAAACAGTTGTAATACTAACTCCCAAACAACACAAATTGTGCAACAATAACAGTCAGAAAGCTTGCTACGTTATTCATTATACACATGGGACTATAAGTATATACATCACAGACATGCGAATACTGAAAACAATAAAATACTAATTTCTATCCTAAATAACCGGTACGAGGAATAGACTAATTCTTTTACGTGGCATGCACTTCCTCAAGCGTAAGCCTTCACTACAAGTGATCAACATCTGCCCACTCTTCATTATTCAACTTGCAGAGAACCGCTAACCAACCGATCCGCCTCCCCAATTTGCTTGGGGCCTTAGGTTGAAGAATTGACCACAAGATGCAGTCACATGTTTTGTCATAGATGCACTAGAATTGCCATGCCAGCTCAGGATGATCTCTTCCCAACATATTGGGCACTTTCCATGAGCTGACATGACACCTCTAATGCATCAATGACAAAAATTATGACCACATTTTGTGGTCATTTCTTCAATAAGAGCCCAATCAAATTGGGCAGGCGTAGGTCAAGGCCTCTTTCTATAGCCTCATGTGGCGACTCCATACATATTCTCTTAGCTGAAACAAGAAGAATGAATACCTTCTTATTGCAGCCAAGAGTGCTATAAGCAGGTCTGACACACCACTAGGAACAATCAACATGTTATAATCTGATCTGGATAGACTGCCAAATATCAGCGCATAGAGTGAGAAAATAAAAAAAATTAATCAAACATAAAAAAACACAAAATAATATTGAAACACACACCAATTTAAAAATTCCACTCTTTTGTTTCTTTTGCAAAAGAAAATTAAATCATGAATTGCATCCAAAGATTCACATCAAATAAAACTAAAGGGAACAAATTACTTTAACCTAATCAAGTATCTAAACTAATAAGAAAAAAATGTAAAAAAGGATTAAAATAAATTTAACCATGTAACACTAATCCTAACTAGCTTAAAGACCAAAATAAAAATTCTTAATAATCCATAGTTTTATAGCTGTCTCAAACCAATAATAAGAAACTACTTTTAATTTTAGGGGTGTCCTGAAATTCGGCTAAACAGATTTAAATTGAAGTGTTTTTGCAAAAGAAACATATTGTTCTTACCGAATTTGCTCGTAACTCACAAACAAGAACTACTTCAAAGTGATTTTAAAACATGATATAAATTTTAACTTAACTCAACCAAGGTAAAAGATCCATTTCAAAACAAGCAATCGACAGATTCAACGATGCAAGATTAAATGAAAAGGTAGATCCTATCATTCTCAGTCATTGTGCCCTGCTTGCTACTTCTAATAAACCAAAAAAAATACCAAGGTAAAAGATCCATTTCAAAACAAGCAATCGACAGATTCAAAGATGCAAGATTAAATGAAAAGGTAGATCCTACCATTCTCAATCATTATGCCCTGCTTGCTACTTCTAATAAACCTTGGTGTGTGTGTGTGGGCCCTTTTTGTAGGATTGAAACGGGGAAGAAAGGAGAATATTTAGACCCAGATATTTACATCATATTTTAAACAAACAAAAAAATTAACACTACTAATTAATGCTTATTATTTCAATATATCAAGCCAACAGAGACAAAAGATATCAAACTGAACGTATGTCTGCAAAGAACCACTTTTTTAATCGAAGGCTATAAAATATAAATATCTTCATCTATTTTCAATTAGGGGTGTGAACCCACGAATCTGTTAAGTAAAACCGAAGGTAAATGTATACATAAGATTTTAAACAAACAAAAAAATTAGCATTATTAATTAATGCTCATTATTTCAATATATCGAGACAACCAACACAAAAGATAACAAAACTGATCACACGATATGCAATGAACTACTTCTTTAATTGAAGACAATAAGACATAAATATCTTCATATATTTCCATTAGGGATGTGAACCCACGAATCAATTTAACAAAACTGAAGTTATATATATGCATCAGATTTTAAACAAACAAAAAAAAATTAACACTATTAATTAATGCTCATTATTTCAATATATTGAGTTAAAGGACACAAGGTCTACAATGAACTAATTTTTTAATTAAAGGCTATAAGTCATAAACATCTTCATGTATTTTCAATTAGGGGTGTGAACTCATGAATCTATTTAGCAAAACCGAAAGTAAACATTTGCATCATATTTTAAACAAAAATAAATAAGTAAATAAATATCGCTATTAATTAATGCTGATTATTTCAATATATCAAGCTAAATGACATAAAAGATAACAAGCTGATTGTATGGTATGCAATAAGCTACTTCTTTAATCGAAGGCTATAAGACATAAATATCTTCATGTATTTCCAGTTAGGGGTGTGAACCTGTGAATTTGTTCATCAAAACCGTAGGTAAATATTTACATCATATTTTAAATAAATCAAATTATTTAACTCTAGAAATTGATGCTAGTTAATTCAGTCAAGGAACTAAATAAGCTCGTCATACGGTCGGCAATGAACAACATCTTATCCAACTGCTATCATTTATATATATATATGTGTGTGTGTGTGTGTGTGTGTGTGTGTGTGTGTGTGTGTGTGTTTTAGTTTATGCGAGAAATGATATTAGTGAGAGAAATGCGATAAATAAATGTAGGCCACTAGTTTTATTTTAGGTTTTTAATGATTAAAAATAAATGAAAAAGATGTAAAGAAAACAATAAGTTGACTCTCTCTCTCTTTCTCTCTCTCTATCTCTCTCTTTCTCTCTCTTCAACTAATACAACTAATATAATCATAATAAATCTCTTTCTAATTAACATGTATAACTAATTTAACTATAATAATTGAAAAGATATAACACTAATTTAGTTTTATAATTTATTTATACGCTCTTGATTTTATCCAACAAAAATAAAATTTATTCATATAATTATATTTCTTTATATTAAAAACAATTTCTTTCCACTCAATTTTTAGTATATATCAACACGTAATTTTTAACAAATAAATATCAAAACATAATATATTTTTTTCATTTTTTTTAGAACGGCGACTTTCTTATATTTAGGCTACCGCACTCTCCAAATTTGGAGAGCCTCGATGCCCCACTCTTGCCAAACTATGTTGTCTTAACCGGGCCCACGCTGGCTTCAGAGTTTGGCTTGAGCATTCCCCCGGGAAACCATACTGCCGACTGCCACGTGACAGCCGTTGTGCCACTACAAGAGCAAAACTCTCTGGCGTAACACACGGTGGGATGAAAATCCGGGTGGGCTCAGGATTCGAACTGACAACCTTTGCACAAGGCCTAGCTCAAATCCTTCATTGCCAATATCCACCCAAATATGACACAAGTGGGATTCGAAATTGAGTCTCCACTGGAGAACCCAAGCCTCTTACCATTAGGCCACAAGTGGGGGATATATTTTTTTTCAATTGATATACCTAGAAAAATTATTGTGATAAATAATAATACAAAAAAAGATCATAAAAATGTGTCCATTAATTATACACAATAAATATACAACCTATACAAAATTATATAACCTACACTTGTTTTGAGCAATAAAAACGTACAACACACAAAAATACATACAACTTACATATGTAATTCGACATCAACAATTATACGTTTTTCGTCTGTAGGTTATATGTTTATCGTGTGTAACTTATATGTTTTCTTATTCTTAGAACAAGTGTAGGTTATATGTTTTTGTATAGGTTGTGTATTTTTTAATGGCATTTAATGCAAACATGTATAAGATAGTTTTTTGTATTATTCATCACAATGTAACTACCAACTTGGTGGATATTGATATAGTGAATTGGAAGAAAATGGTTTGGATAGAAAGAAATTTTAATATATAAATAAATTATATTTGTGTAGGATAAAATTTTCGTGTGCAGGTTATATGTTTTTTGTGTGTACGTTATGCGTTTTCGTGTACGTGTGATTTTATTGATGTTGAATTTTATGTGTAGGTTATATGTTTTTCATGTGTAGATTATATGTTTTCTTATTCTTAGAACAAGTGTGTGTGAATGTTTTTGTGTATGTTGTATATCTTTTTGTTAATATTTAATGCAAACACGTGTAAGATAGTTTTTTTAATAATCATCACAATTTAACTACGTATTGATAGATATTAATATATTGAGTTGAAAGAAATTGGTTTTGGATATAAAGAAATTTTAATGTATGAATAAATTGTATCTGTGTAGGATAAAAATCCAAGAGAGAAAAAAAAGTTATAAAAATAAATGAATTCTTAATATTTTTCAATTATAATAATTGGATTAGTTATATTTAATTGAATAGATAACTATTATGGTATATTAGTTATATTAATTGAGAAGAGAGAATGCATTTATATTTTATTCAATTATCTTTAAGAATTTAATACCTAAAACAAAAATAATGGTTCATATCTATTTCTCTTATTTCTCGCAGTAGTATTATTTCTCGTCTGAACTATCCCCTATATATATATATATAGGGTAAGGATCCTAAGAGAACACTTTGCAAATTGAGAAATTTGAAAACCATTTTGGGCCACTAAAAAAACCTCTAAAATATATTTAAAAAAATTATAAAACAAAAAAAAATAAAAATTTTTAAAAATTAAAAAAACCAAAATTTTTATATGTCAATCCGGTTTCATAAAAAAACAAAAAAAAATTAATTCGTATTATACCTATACACATGTGTATAATTTTATTTAATCTCTAGTTAGATTAAATGTATGTAAATTATCATTTACCTTAAATTAATAATAAACACTATACATTATTGTGCATTAATAATTCGATATACACAGAATCTTTTATGCTAAAAATGGACCAAATTGAAACACAAGAACCAAATCTTTACGTCTAACTTTCTTAGTTTCTTTTTTGCATCAAACAAGAATAAATGTGCAAGTGCTGCACAAAAGACATATGGGTACTTAACAAAACAAAAGGTAAGCAATCATTAACACCAAAAATCTACAATCTTTGAGGTACAAACAGATACAGCACTACGTACAGTCACTTGCGCACATCCAACACACATCAGTTAATACTATATGAATTCACACACAATGGGCATGGTGGATCCCATCTATCTTCATGAGGAGTTCTTGTTTCCAAACATTCGGCATGATAAAAATGACCACAATCAAGAACTGCAACAACAGAGTTATCACTCGTAGAAGCAGAACATAATCTGCATATCATCTTCATCGAATCACCTGAAACAACGTCTATCACCAATCTGTTTGATCTGATTCGTTCCTGCTTCCGTGAAGCCTTATCCTTCCTTTCTGCAAAATACCAATATATATTTATTCGTGTCAAAGTCATTATTATTTATTAACCTGAACCCACTTAATATCGTGGTAACCCCAATGTGACTTGTAAACCATTTGTCTAAATGAGTCAAAGGTGTAAGCGGGTTTTTAGCTGGTTGTATTCAAGCTCTAAACATGTTAGCAGATTGTAATAAATGAGTAAATAGGCATAAAAGGCTGTCTGGTTGACTTTTTTAGAATATTTATTTTACTTTTTCAAACCGAACACAATTCATTTGATTATAAAAGGGGCTAACCGTAAACATGCTGTTTATTAAACCGGCTAGAAATGACAACCAAAAACCATATTATTAAAAGAAGTCAAACCGTAAATTGTGTTATCCCAACATGGCCTAACCCATTTATCTAAAAGAGTCAAGCGTGCTCGTCTGTTTATAAGGAGTTGACGTATAAAAGTCAAAGTGAAAAGTCAAAGCTCACCTGTGTATCCTGAACGTGATTCAGATTTATGATTAAACTTTTGAGCGTTATTAGTCTTTCCATGGGATGTTGATGTGGCGGAATGATTTCTTTGTGCTTGTTGGACGTTGTAATTGTGACGTGGCACCCGAAACATCAATGCGCGATTAAGATTGTGGTGGCGGTGGCGGTGACGGTGGTGTGAGTTTGCAGAACCTTCCATCATATTCACCAGAGGTGAATGTCTGAACGATTATTATTATTATTAGATGTTATCAAAAAGGTGACCATTGGCAAACCCCATTACAATATTATGTTTACGCATCAAGAATCCAACACAAATTGCAGACTCATGAGAAATAACGCAAAACCCAAAATCAAGAATTCGTTAATTCGTACCAGGAGAATGATCGGCTGTTGATTTTATCTTCAGGGTATGGAGTAATGTAATTGAATTTTATAAGCCGTGTTCGAAATTTAACGGTTATGAAAGAACAGGGGTTTTGGGTGATTGGAGAAGAAAGGGTGTAACCGAATGTTGAATAACTACCCTGTATTTAGCTTTTATAATTATGAAGATTTATCATAAGTTTTTTTTTCCCTCTCTCTTATAAGGTTATGCGGGCCATTTCTTGAGTTTGGCGTTGGTTTGAATCTGCATGACGGGTATACCACAGCTGGTAATTTGGCTTGGGTCATCAGGTATGTATTTTTGGGTTGGTGAAGCTAATACGATGTGGCTGTTGGGAAGGTCCAACAGTCATGACATCGTTTGCATTCAAGAAAATAAATAAATATTTTAAAAATAAAACCCTATAAATTAACCATTTTCTCCCACTAGATTATTCACCCCATCAATTGTATCAACACCATATTCCACCCAACAATCGTAATATCCGTATCAACACCCTCCCACACGAAGCATTCCTACTTAACTTCCATCCCATCAAAACATCTATTCGTGAGAAGATGATCATGCATCCAACCCTTTTGCACCTCGCTATGATAACCCACCAGTGTGAATCCCCCCCCCCCTTTTCTCAGTGTTGACTTACGCCAACTCCCGATATATCATGACAAAAAAGAAGATGAAAAAATCAAAAACAACCTAAAGTCTAAGAAGAAGATGACCAACCATAAAGAAAGGAAAATTCAAATCAAGAGCGTCGACACATATGCCATGGAGGGTGCATATTATAACTTAAAGTTTAAGAACAATGTGCATGTGTGAACCCAGCATTAGAGACTCCCTATGTTTACGGTGTTTCAACTACAAGATCTTTGATGTTTCTAGTAGTTCGTGAGGACAATCACGTAAGTAGTGTTGTGCAACACTATCAACTTATCAAATGGGTATGACTAATGTACTTTCAAAGTTCGTCAGGACAATCACATCCAGTTTGTTACTCATTTAAAAAGTCGAATCTTGCGATTTTTAGTTAATTTGTAGCTGTACCCAGATTTTTGCATGCCCTTTAATGCTTTTATCACTGCACTATGCATAGTCATAGTGACGCTGCAAAATTGTGGCTAAACATTGTTTAAAATTTTGTGACAACTCATTACAACCACCATTCACCATGGCTTGTACAATTTATTATGTGATTGATGTTCATAACTTCTCGTCTTTTGCTGTGTTGACATTGTATATATAATGATTTACTTTATTAATTTAGTGATCATTTAAATAACACAACACAACATTGGAACCTGGAATTTTAGTTAATTTGTAATGCATGTTTTACGATAGAGAGTGGCGTTAGGAAGGAGATCGAAAATAATAACTGTACTGTGCTTCGTATTATGTTAAAATAAGTTGGTACAAACACCTAGGTAGCGTTTGGTATGCATGAATGGTATGGGGAATGGAATGATTCATTGCGTAGCAATGAAAAAAGTGTTGTTTGATTGCTCAAAAGAATGGAATCTTCCATTACACATGGAATTCATTCCATCAAAACCATTCCTTCCCACACCTTTTTTTTTTCTTTCAATTCCTCCTTCACACTACTTTCTCAACAACACCACCACCATCTAACAACAACAACCACCACTACCATCGCCACCACCGACACCTGATCGCCACCGTCGCCACCACCACCAACTTCGCCGCCATCACCTTACCGCCATCGCCGCCACCACCATCGTTGTTGTAACCACCGAAAACATTGTCACTGCCGCCACCTGACCATCACCGCCACCCTAACGTCGCCATCACTGCCAATGCTACTACCACTTGATCACCACCACCCCCACCACCACCGTCGCCACTGCCACCACCATTTTCGGCGCCGGAGCTAACACCACCATCGTTGCCATTGAGTTTATTTTTGGTAAAAAAATATATTTTGAGATAGGAGTGTTTTTATTTTTTTGTATTTCATTCATACAATTTTTTAAGGATACCAAACAACATAAAGTAATAATTCATTTCATTTCCATAGGTTAACCAAACAAGATAAAGAAATGGAGTGATCCATTTCATTCCTTCTTCCATTTCATTCCCTCTTCATTCCATTACCTCCAACCAAACATACCCCTAGTAAAATGTTTATGATTTTCTACCAACATCGTTTATATCGTTATCTAAAACTTAAAATGCATACATTCGGGTCATGTTGTGCTGCTAAGGTCGCGTTATTTGTTAAACCGTTAATTTAATACAATGTAAACAACTTCATACGTACACTATTAACCTATATCATATAATGAGGATGTTGTGCTTTTAAAAAAAGGGTCAAAGTAAAATATTTGTTGGTGTCTGCGTGGAAATGCAGTTTAGATTAGAATGTATTATAATAAGTGCAAAATTAGCTATATTGATTGAAAGATATGTAATCTAATGTTTAAGATGGTATGACCATTATTGTGCATCATAGTTACCATACCTAAAGCATTGTATTATATGGTATCAATGAACATATATGTGTGGTTCTTTCCTTGAAAATTATATCTATTATCATCATTTTATTTTGATTGTTTAGCCTATATCGAATGAAAATTTTGTCGTTTTGCATGAAACCACACTTAATTTTCTTCATTCTAAAATTTATATTATACGAACCAAAGATGATACATAAATTTGACCAATTTAGAAAAAAATAGAGATAATGTAGTCTTGTACTCGATTAGACATAACCTTTTTTTTCAACAACCAACTAAAACTTTTTTATATATATGCAAGGTCAAAGAACGACCGAATTTTTTACAACCACCAATAACACCAAATCACTAAACTTGCTTAAGCAATTATTATATTCCGAAAGTTACCCACATGCACAAAATAGCCACCTACCGCATACTCCCATGTAACAATGGTTAATGTTATTATATAAATGACAACAACAAAATTAAGAAATGGATTGTCTATAGCCACCCCTAATTACTAAAAAAACCAACTAATATGTCGCGTATAAATATATACGTGCGTATAGGATGGTGTTTCTTGAAAAAAGCATTAATTTTGTTTTATTATGTTTTTTTTTCTTTGTTTTCTTTTATTTTGTTATTATTATTGTTATTTATTTATTTATTTATTCTTTTTTCGAAGTTTGGCAAAGAGTATTCAGTTGCATGGCTTATTTGGGTAAATTGACATTTTGAATTAGTTAGCGTAACACAACAGTTTAACAAAATTGCATGTACAGTTGCATGTCATTTTGTGTTTTATGTTTTTAATGTTAAATTGATGAAATAAATAAATCGTTTGATAAAAGTTCAGTTAAAACAATTAACACATATATACACCAAAACCAGTGTTATATAGATAAAGTATACAAATAAAAGTAAATACAAGAAATAAAACATAAAAATCTACATGAAGGCCCTGAAGTCAAAGACGTCGTCGGTGTCCCTAAACGTCGCGTCGCCAACGCCGTCGTCGCCCTCTGCCCTGCGCCTAGCCCCCGAACCCTCACCGGCGGCATCTACTTCGTCGCCCCGTCCGCGTCTCACGCCAGACGTGCTCGCCTCATGGTCAAAACTGGGAGCGGGTGGCGGGGGGCACGGGGTAGTGCTCTCCTCATTGCTGCGCCGCCAGATAGCGAACTATCCAGCTAATCTGGCGCGACATCTGCATCATCCCCCGCTCCGTGCTCAACGACAGATGCTCAACGGCCTGCAACCTAGCGTCGGTGGCGGGATCCAGACGCACCGCGCGATATGTGCGTGGAACGTGCTGCGGCGGCGCCTAACAACAAAACAATACAAATACGTTTAATAAGCAGAAGAATTAAAAGAAACAGTAAAACGATAATATATTAAAACGTACCTGGCGTGCGTCCGGATCCTCATGTCCATCACCACCGTCGTCCAAATCCCCGCCGGCCCCCTCCCCGCGTCGACAGGCTCATTGATGATATGCACCTCTAGTGCCGCGAGCGGTGGAGGCTCGATTAAAGGCATCGGGACGTAAGCGTCACGTGCCCCCGGCCCCGCTACCAGTCGGTCATACTGATCGTCGGCCCCATAGAACGTACGCACAATGTGCATGCTGCTGCAACGGCTGCGGTCTAGCGAGCTCGGAGGGGTCGGGTCGATAACAAAACCGTCCACTAGGGCTCCATGGCCCAGAGAGATCGCAAGCTGGGTGACGTACCCGCCACCCATCAAGGACCCTCGTGCCTGCCTGTGGAAGTAGGTGGCAAAATAGTCTCCAAACCCCTTAGCGAGGTTGCAGTGCGTGTGAGTCAACAAACACCTAAAAAAGACATGTCGCGCAGGCTGCAGTGCTTTGCGCCCTGATTGCGACCCGCGATGGACGTCGCAATCAGCCTGTGTAGGTACCTGTGTAATATAAGATAATATAATTTAATAACAATAATAATAATAATAATATAATATACAATACAATACATTTTAAAAACGTACCTGTGCAGCGGGTCTCTAATAGTCGAGACCTTGGTTTTCTTTTCGGGTCTCTAATTGTTTCTTCTGACATTAGTGTTAGTCTTAATTAGCTTTTCTTTTCGGGCAATTTGTTTTAAAGTGGCCTGTTTCTCCATATATGAAACATACTCCTTGTTTCTTCCTGCATTCTTGCATTGTGTGTCCTTCTCTATTGCAGTATGCACACTTATCTATGCCCTCTCGTCGACATTTTCCAGAATGTTTTCTTCCACAAGCTTTACAAGTGGATATTGAAGTATTTCCTTCTTTTTCTATCTTCTCGAAATCTGTCGGTTTCTTGGTTTCTTTTTCTTCTTTCTTTTCTTGCTCTTGGTTTCTTATCATACTATTGATCAAGCATCCGGCTACTTCCATGGCCGACTCAATTGTTTGCGGCATATTGGATCGTACCAAGTCTCTTATCTTTCTTGGTAATCCGTATATATACCGTGTTATCTTATTATATTCCGGAGTAACCAGATGGGGAACTAATCGGCAATATTCAAGGAATTTAGTATTATATTCCCTGATATTTGTTCCAACAACCCTGTGATTCCAGAACTGAGTTTGAATCCGATCCATCTCATGGAGTGGACAATATTTCTTTATAACGAGATTTTTGAATTCTTCCCAGCTTAGATTGTACATTATTTCTCTTCCCTTATTCCAGATCAGGGTATTCCACCATTCAAGAGCTTCTCCCTTGAATATTTGAGAAGAATACTAAATAGCTTATTCACTTGTACATTTACTAATGTAGACAATTGCTTCTTGTTCTTCTAGCCATCTTAAAGCGGCTATAGCATCCTTGTCTCCATAAAATTCTTTAGGTTTATAAGCTTGGAAATTCTTAAAGTTGCATCCTATTTGATGCTTCAACTTCTTTTGGGGTTTGTCCCTTGAGTTATTGTTAGATGCAGAGATCTCTTAAGATTCTTCTTTTCTTAAATGAACATATTTACTTTGGCTTTTCCTATTTGATTGGTCTTGGTTGATTGAATTATCCTTGATAGCTTCTTGTATCATTATCTGGATTTCATCTTTATACTGGGCAGGAAGTTCCTTATTTTCATTGTTAATATTCTCTTTGCTTCCAACTTTATTGGAAGGATTGTTTTGCGAGTGTGCATTTTCTTCTCTTGACATATTGTTACAACTACAACTACTACAGTTCTTTATTTGTCTATTTCTTCCAGCGGACAATCAATTTCTTGATCTTGCTGTCCTTTTTGGTATTCCCAGTTGGTTCTTTTTCCTTTCCTTTTTGTTTTTCCTTCTCCTTCTCTTCTTCCATCTCAATATCGTTAAGCATTGATTCGGCTATTTTTGTAACATCAACTTCATAACATGTTGAATCATCTCTGATGTACATTCCTTCATAATCTGTGCTCCGACGTTCATTTTGAGAATGGGAAAAGTAAGGATCTTGGTTTATCGGATAACTGAAATATTCCTGCCCCTGAGGATTTTCTTCTGGATCAGTCATTATCCTTTTCCCTTTGACTTTATTGATCTTTGGGATCCACTTGATCTTGTTCCCTGCACATCTTGTCTTTGCATGATATGGGCTAGTGGGATGTTGGAATCGAATGAATCCGAGTTTTCCTCCATTGAGGTCTGATATAAGTCTTCACTACTAGAAATAGGGATTGGAAGTAAAGTTGTCCCTATACACCCTTTTCCTTTACCTGACCGAGGTTGATATGATCCTTGGCTGGATTGACGATCAGACATCTGTATGATGTTAGATGGGGAATAGGATTGTGTTCCTATCTTATCCGTAACAGTTTGTTATTCAGTGATTGTATTTTAGATACTTCCGGTTAAGTACCTATTTTGTTTGAATCAGTACCCATGTAGGATTAAATCCTATCCGTATCATTCAGTGATTATATCAGTTGGTATTGAATACCAATATTTTCAGCACATCCTTATTTCTAGTCAAAGCCTAGGTAATAAGTATACCAAATTCGCTAAGAACTTGGCTCTGATACCAACCTGTCACACCCCGACTTTAGGGCTTGGGTGTGACGCCCGTTAGTTGGTACATGTTTTGAAAATATATCAGAGTTGCGGGTTTGTTTTAGCGGAAGTCTTTTAAATATAATATTCATTTATAAAATGTCGGGTTAGAATACCCGTTGGATATTGTATAATAAAATATCAGCGGAAGTCTTTTCAGAAAAATATTATTATATTGAAACCTCGGAATTTTGAATACCCGTTTGATAATTTAAATAATTGTCTTTTTGAAAATATAACTCTTTATAATAAAATGTCTAAGCCATCAGATCACCTCTAATAACTATATCTCCAATCTTTTATTAGTCTTGCCTGTCAGTTCTATTCTTTACAGTTTCCCTGAAATGTGGGGGAAAAATACGTCAGCACACAGCCGGTGAATGACGCTGACTCAATAATACCAGTGTGTAAACAATAATAATACCTTTGTGACAATACTCATTAGGCACCCAACTCAATTGGGTTAAAATTACCCTAAGTACATGTACAATTAATCATATACACAATATCATTTCTCTGATCAGTCCCGTAGACTACCAGAGGCATGTTTGATGATATGCATGGCCTCGGTGAACTCCGAGTCACCATGTATGTATGGATCCAGACACATGTATACTCTTAATCTGAGTATGCCTGTTTCTTATTATTGTAACACAAAGTTTTAAGGATTCGTAAATCCTATGTAAACAGTTCAGACTCTAAAAGAGTTGTAAAAGTTTAGGGCGTATTCACCTTATATGATTGTAAATCAGTTTCTAAAAGTGATTCCTGTATATTGATCAGTTTCAGTTACTGACCCCTGTCTGTAAATCAGTTTCTGTTACTGATTCCTGTTTCTGTTTTCAGCTTTCTGATTGACTGATTGATTGTTATCTCGGACCTTGTACGGTATTTGGAGTTAAATGCCTATGATTGATCGAGCGACACTGCTACTCTATATATCGCGTACTACACCTTAAACCGTCAGAGCTTTGGAGCTTGGCACGCTTCACGAGGTCGGCACGCTTTTCGAAGTTGGCATGTAAAACGATGCAAAACGTGTGAGAAGTGAAGTGGTTGGTGTGAGTTGTGATGTGCCGAACACCCCTCTATTTATAGCTGAAATTCTACATCTTTGCGTGTCGCGAAGATGCAAACCGTGTCAGTTTGCGTATCGCGAAGATGCTCTAGTTTTGCTGAGTCATTAGTAGGGTTGCCACATGTCTCCACGTGTCACGCATACAGAAGTGCAACTTCGCGTATCGCAAAGATGCAAGTTTCATATTTTCATTTTCAGTCCTTGTACTATCCAAAAATACTAAAGTGGCCCGTATGCGGCTCGCGGCGATGCGAGCGTGTGAAGTGTAAAGTGCGCCGTCAAAACGCCACATTACACCCATCGCCCGAGTCCGTGTCCGTGTCCTTGTCTGTGTCCGTGTCCGAGTTCGTGTCCGTGTCCGTGTGTGTCGGGTGCTTCGCACCCTCTGGACTATGGAGAGTGGTTAGCCACATTAAAACATTTCTATGGAAACTTGTTTCCTTATAAAGAGCTTCCATTTCTTTGTTTGTTTCCATGTAGGATGGAAATTCCATTCCTTATTTATACCCATGTGGAATGCTTCCACTTTCTTTCATCTTTCCATGTGGGATAGACTTTCTTACTTTCTTAACATAAAATGCTTTTTTTTTCATTTTTCTCATGACTTATCTTGAGAATATTTTTAGTACTTCAACTTTCAAAGTTGACAACTTTAGTCCAAAATAAATTTGGGTTTTTCCTAGATGTTACAGTTCGTTTCCAGCTCGTTCAGCATTGCCCCCCTTAACATCCGACCAGTATTTCTCATGCCTCCCCAAACCCACGACGATTGTTCGGAAACCGCAGTTACCGTCTGGGCGTACGTCTTTGATGTCTAAGACGAACGGCTTTGCCCAGCTAGGAATGAGACTCTTAAACATTTCTATCGCTGGTACTTGCGCTGTCAAAACCATTAAAGTAAACCCGAGGTGAGCTCCCGTAGGTTTCGATGTCTTAGGTCGCCCCCGAGGAATTTTAAACCGCTAAGCTGACTGGGACAACGAACGAGACAGCGAGGAGGGGTGGGGGTTTCTTGGCTGGGCCCCTGTAACGAGGTGGGGTATAGGAGCTGTGTCTAAGGAGATCTGGAGCGGGGGTGTAGGAGCTGTGCCTCGGGGGATCTGGTTTTTTGGGACGCCCCCGAGGATCCTCTCTTTTTTCGGGCTTCTTTTTTTTAGATCTCCCTGCAATAGCATATATGAGCTTGGAGAAAAAACTTTTCTTTTGATTAGGGTCATCTATGGACGATAGCGTCTCTCTGATGTCTCCTAGACCTGCTTCATAGTCTGGCTGTTCGTTTGGCAGATAGGCTGGATCAAAATTAAGCCTCCTCCAGAACGGGTCCACATCCTTTATTGGGATACACCTGTCGTTAACTATGTATCCCTCAATCCGACAAGCACACGACAGCCCCGAAGACGAATACAAATGGTGGTCGCATGAAGCGCCGCCATCACGCATCTTGTGTATCAACTCATACTCGTTCACAAGTAGCCTCAGAGCGTGAATAGACACACTGTTTAGTAGGCGTGCTGTCGATGTCCTTCCATGACCTTGGAATGGGAGTCTTGAAAATATCGACCTATTTCTTTCATCCGCGAGTTGACCATTTTAAGGACATGCCTGGCGATGGTGTCGAGCGAGTTGTTGCTTCCGTTGAGGTACCTATTCAGATTTGCGTGCTGGCTCTCAGCTCGGTTCGTCGTAGTTTCGCCGTTCGTTGATCCAGCAGGCTACAAACTTGTGTTTGTATGGATCCAGCCAGCTGTTGCGAATGCATTGCCATACCTCTGAAAAATAAAGGAAAACATTAATAAGATGTATGTCTAGACTATTAAAAACTGTCAACTGATAAGAATGACTCACCTGCTCTGTCGTCCCGTATTAAATGATGTTCCATGTTGATGCGACGGTTGTCGAACAGTAGTATCGTCGGAGATTGATACAGGACCTTCCACCAGCACGCGAAGTCCGTCCCCATATCTGTTCTATAAAGTGTCTTAAATTTTTTCCTTATATTCTCGGATATGTGCCACCTGCATAAATTTTTGATGGCATTAGGTAAGACCACGTCGCAGGAGTTCATGAGGGCTTGGTCCGCGTCAGTTAGAATCACGCGTGGCTCCATGCAGTCATCGAGCATTTGTTTAAGTTTCTCCAGAGCCCAGGTGAAGTTCCTCTGCCGTTCCCTGATCAAAAACGTGTGGGCGATACAAAACGACTAGGATGTCGACGTCACACCGATAAACTGAACAAACAGCCACTCGTACATGTTGGTGTTGTACGCCGTGTCAATCAACAACACAGCGGGGGACGCACACCACATCTTATGCGACTTATTATGACAGAAGAAAATTTCCTCCGTCCTGTTGTCAATTTCATTCTCCCGAGTATAGAACATGAAACTGTTGCCTGCGAGAAAGTTTTCCAGCGCCTGCAACGCATTGGATGAAATAAAACTTTAGTAAATATTACAAGCACGGTAATTACACAGTAAAACTACAAAGGTCTTGAACTACCTTCATAGGGGTATCGCCAAGTAATGCATCCCTCCTAATCTTACCCGTGTGGTTGTATATGTCCTTTATTGCAGGTTGCACACCGGGAAAATTTGCACGGAGGGCTACTTGGATTTGAGGGGGCTTCACGCCGGTCCTGTGTAAACTCTCAACCATATCCAGCTGGTCGCTGTTCATTTTTCTAAAAGCCGCACACCCCTCCTTGAATTCAACGGGATCGTGGTTGTGAGTCTCGTTTACCACTTGAACCCTCCAACATGCACCCCTCGAGTCGTACCTGCCCTGGATCTTAAACAGACAGCATTTTTTAATGCTGCCGGTACATCTCACTGTCACCTTTATTTTCGGTTCGCCTCCACGATTGCGTGCAAGGTCCACACCGTTTTTCTTTGACCGCTGAACCACAACAACAAACCCATGCTCCCGTCCTCTATTTTGACCTATTTCTCCAGCTCCTCGCGGCTCTCAAAAATCTGAAACAGTTTTATGCTATTTATTAAGTCGTTTATTAAATAAAGTACAAATAAATAATATTAACTTAAACAAAACATGCGGTGTCTTAAAGCATCTGTTTTATACGAAACCGTCACCTCACGTATGTAGTTATCGTCGTACTCATCTTCGTTATTTGGGTTTACCACGGCGTTCTCATCGTCGCCATTTAGGTTTGCCCCAGCATGATCGTTTCGCCCGTGGTACGATGAAGACTCGGTTCCGTAAAACGAATGATTTGCTACTGGTGGCTGGTACGATGAGGAAGCCTGGCCTTCATAATCTGACCTGGCGACGGGTGACGGGTACGATGGCTGACTACCATAAACACCAGCTAGCTGATCTACATAATCCGACACGAAGTACTCCTAACATGTATAAATTAGAAAATCAAACAACAGTGTTAGTGATAATAATAATAATAATAAAATTTTAATACCTATAATAATATAAAATTTAATATTTTAATAATAAATAATAATATTAAAATTACATAACTATTTATTTAGAATAAGACTATTTTAGTAATACTAACATTATAATAATAATCATAATATTTATTAACAATCATCTAAATTGTTATTAAAATATTATTATTGTATTAACAATATTTATTATTTTAATATTATTATTCATAATAATAATAATAATATTTTAATAACAATCACATTTTAACAATAACACTAGTAATACTGTAATAAAAAAATAATAATAAAGGTAATAGTACGGGAAACCTGGTTCAAATTTGGGAATCCTGGCGAGCCAGGGTCACCGTAAAACTGTTCGGTCTGACTATAATAACCGATTTGCTCCTAACAAAACATAATGTAGCATGCTTTAGTTAAAAATGCAACTAACAACTTCATAGTAAATAAATACAAATAACGAAACCTGGTTCAAATTTGGTAACCCCGACGAGCTAGCCTGACCGTAAGGTTGTTGGGGCTGGGTATCATACCCGACATACTCCTAACAAAACGTAACGTAGCAAGTGTTAGTTAAAAAAAACTACCACCTTCATACTAAATAAATATATAACGAAACCTGGTTCAAGTTGGGTAACCACGACGTGCCAGGCTGATCGTTAGCGACGTAACCCGTCCCTTCCTCCGGAAATAAATGGTTAAACCAAGACATTGTGGGTATATATATCACAAATGTTATGTTGTTTGTTGGTTGAATGTCGAGAGAACAACGATGGCGTGCATGTATATATAATATAAAAAAGGAAAGGAGGGGAAGGGAGGGGAGCCGGGCTCCAATAATTCATAAAAACAATACGCTGCGTATAGATACGTGGCGTATAAGGGTGCGATTTGACAACATAGCCCAGCTTTTGCCTGCTAGGTTGTCAACTCAACTTATACGCCGCGTATAGACCAATACGCCACGTATTAGTGACGTGTGGAGGGTGTCCCTAGCAGGACCCTAAAGAAAGCCAGAAAGGGGAAACAAACACACACTATCTTGTGAACATAGTTAAAACACTTAAACCTTGCAAACGTCAAGTGACCTCAAACCTTTCTGGTAACTCTAGAAATAGAAGTCGAGAGAAAATATTACGTTCTTGTATAATCTGGGTGTTTCATCCATAATCAGCTAGTCTACGGGTCCAATATCCTTTTCTGTTTGGAGCATGCAATGTAAGAATAAATATATAAGAATATATTTATTACAAAACTGTTTGTCTACTTACATATATGTACAGGTAGCCACAAAAAGATGTTTACACATGCGTATATTACGAAGAAATCCATGTAAGAACAAATCTTAATTTAAATCCACATTACAAAAGCAGAAGATACAGATGTTTACACATGTGTCTTTTCAAAAAAATAAATGGATTTTTATATCATATCGCATACGCATTTTGCTTTATTTTGTTGATTTTCTAGCAGTTCCAATACAACACGAATGTCTTAAATGGGTCAGAACCTGGAACAAAATTTGAAAAAAAATTGTCATCAATGCAAAAATGAACATTATGAAATAAAATACATAATCAGATGGTAAGACATATCGATTGATATGAACACCTTAAATTAATATACAATTCTTATTTATATTGATCTTTAAAAACAATACAAGAGTGAGAACTCAATTACGTATAAGCTTAATAGCAAAATGATTAATCAGCATATACCTAAGTATATTGAATCCAATGGAGTCAAAGAGGTCCACATGGCATATATAAATTAAATTAATAAATAGGAATCCAAAGTGATACTGTGAACTATCTATAATACATATAAACAAAAGCTTTTAAAAGCATTTTGGTTGATCCTTAAATTCTCTCAAGCCATCAGATTGTTTTATTTGTAAATAGAGGCTTTTCATGCATTTGACCCGAATTCATAGGTATGGGTCTCACCAAACCCAGATAGCTTTTAAACGGGTTATAACATCTCATTAAATTAAATATTAACCTTACCAAATATTTGATGTGAAAATCCTATAAAATAGGGATATACTAAAAATTAATATCCGATTTTTTAAAAAAAATATTATTTATAATTAATAAACAATTTTATAGTAAAAGAAATAAGCGGGCCATGGGTCGCCAAATCCATATAGCTTTTAAACAAGTTATAACATATCATTTATTTGTGAAACTGTTTCATCATCAAATCCTAATGGGGTGTCTGGGATTCCTTATTTGTTCCTTCTTGTATAACTTATTAACTTTTATAAATTAAAAAGGTATCGGGTAATGTGACTTTTTTTAAGTTTCCCAACATGGCCTAAGTATATTATTAACTTTATAAAATAAAGAAATTTAAAATCCAAAAAATAAATATTAAAAAACGAAAAATGTAAAACAACCCCTGTAATACATCTGATTTTTTAAAAAAAAAAGATATTACTTGTAATTAACAAACAGTTTTATAGTAAAAAAAATTAAGCGGGTCATGGGTCACCAAATCTATAAACGGGTAATAACATATCATTTATTTGTAAAACATTTTATCATCAAACACTAAGTATATTATTAACTTTCTTACAATAAAGAAAATTAAAATCCAAAAAATAAATATTAAAAAACGAAAACTGTAAAAGAACCCCCGTAATACGCGGAATAAAACCTAGTTATTTTCATAAATCTATTAGGCATTAATATTTGATTTAAATGTACGTGAAGAAAGAAATTAAAAAGAATGCATACGAACACTCACCAACCTTTTGAAATTGTTCTGTAGATCGTACCAAAGATGGCGATGCATTAATATTTCAAATCTTTTTGGCTGAGAAGGAGATCTCTAGTGAGGGGTTAATGTTTGATTTGAAAGATGATAGGTTAAGGGTTATATTGTAACATTTTGGATTTTCTAAACCGTATTCGTTTACTCATAACCTGACCTGGAAACATTTTTAGATATTTATTGTTATTGGAAATCAAATATTTATAAGACTTTAAGTTTCTAATATTCACTTTAGGCCCTTCATACTTTAAATGATGTTCAATTCTTAATTTATGCATAAAAGATTCATTAATTATCCAATTCTCAAACTACAAGGACTAAAGGCGTAAAAAATCAAATTCCTCCCATTTTGGCCGGAGCACCACGTGGTGGGATGGCCCTCCCCCACTACGCGGCGCTATGGGCAAGCGGTTTAGATCGTTCTGTTTAAAATCGTTTCCTAGTTCGCTTTTGGCCTGAAATCTCTTATTTTTGGACGAAATCAAGTGTTTTAAGCCCCAAGAAGTCCCTCAAAGCCTAGATACTTGTCTATATACATTAAACCTTGTCCAAGAACGAAATCCTCTGGTTATTCTATTTATTTGATCATTAAAAGCCCATTCGGTTCTTAAACGAGTAAGTTACCATATTTAGTTTGATTTAGTGAATCCTATATAAACGTATCATTATTTCTCTGCCACAAATCATCCCTAAACCCTAATACACAAATCCCAGCCGTCACATACCTCTGACCATCATCAAACCCTTCGGTTTTTGCATATTCGTTGAAGATACAAGACTTTTTCGTTGACTTTGCTTGCTTTAGGATCTTTGACTATTCGTTTCTCTTGATCCTTTCACTTTCCGGGTAAGTTGTAAACATAGAAATCATTCATATATATACCCTACTCAATAAGCTTTAATCAATTTTGTTAGTTGAAGGGTGTTGACTGGTCAATTCACTTAAAACCCGTTAAAGGGCAAAACAGTCAACATGTTTGACTTAACGTTTTATCATACTTCTGGTCGGATTCAACGCTTGGTCCAGAAGACTCTTATTCTCGTAACGTAATTTTAAGGCTACTGACCAACATCTGACTTCCGACTCGCTGTTCGGATTCTGGTCAGTACCAGCTCGCTTAAATCTTTAATTTAGCATAACTTGAGTTCTAGATGTCCGTTTGGATCGATTCCAGTGGCATTAAGTTTGTTTTTACTTATATTATCATATCTCAAAGTTTCAGGTTCTGATCATTAATCCTGTTCGACGTGTTGTGGACGACTCACTTAATCTTTAGTTCGTTTATCTTAATTATTAATCACTCGCCTTTAATCTAAGGTGAGTTTGATTATTCCCCTTTTTATACACTGTTTTCAAACGTTTTAGGAATATATGCGTACTTTCTCATATTTTCTATCCTATATATATACATAAACTCGCAAACATAATCATTATGTGAATATCAGTTGAATGTTATTTGCTAATTGCTACATGTTTAATTGTTTACTTGACAACATTTGGAGAGGTCCAACATATCCCCTTTGTATAGGGTTCTCATTAGTATGATCATACGACCATCTTAGTAACTGGAGCCCGATTCACTTGGCGAAGGTAAAACGACAATTTTAGTCATTGTCATCAATGGCCGATTCGCTTGGCAACGATTCATTGGCACACTAGCACGATTTGGTTATATACATGATTTGTTAAGATTTGATTGATTATTACCACATAGATTGGTTTGCGTATTTATTATTTATCATTTATTATTTATTTATTATATAATTATTTGTTGTGTCAAAATTGGTGATCATCTCACTCAACATGTGTTGTTGACAAACTCCATTTTCTACGCATATGTAGGATGCTTTGTATTTAAGATTGAAGTTGGACACTTAGACAAGACCTTAGGATATAAACAAGATAATCATTATTTGAGATTACATTCATGTATTTACATTGTTTGTTCTATTTGGATATTGTGTGTATTTATTTCCAATTAAATAATTAATTAGATATGTCACATTTTAAGTATGATAGTATCTTCGAGATGTGAGCAATCGGATCACGCCTTGGCATTTCCGCCTTAGGTTGGGGTGTGACATATGTGAAATTGATCGACATTTCAGAGAGAGAATGAGGAAGAATAGGATGAGTGGTTAATTAAAATTCCTTTATTACCCTCAACTCTTTTAATTACTCCCCGATAATCTATAATCTGATTAGAACCAATTAAATTTCATTTAATTACTAAAATGCCGTTTGGGGTTTTTAACCCTTAATTAAATATCTAACGTCCTAGAGTTCTCATACAATATGGGAGTTCTGATTATAACCCTATACACACACACACAAGGTTTTAGCCCCGTATTACGGGAGTTTTATTTAGGTTTTTGTTTTTAATCGTTTTGCTACTTTATATTTTGTAATGATTTCTTTTACTTTTTAGGCGTAGCTTTGTTTTGATTTAATACACATATAGTAGTTTGTTACGTTAATTATATTTATTTAATGTTAGGGCTCTTTCAATTGAGATGTGTAGGTTTCTTAGATTTTAACGAACCAACATAAGCGAACATGAATATGCTGATTGTTTTTAAATGAACAAACATGAACACAAATATCTGTCTTATGAAAAAGGGGCAGTTAATATAGGTTACGATGGTGGCTGATGCATGAGAGGGGAGGTTGACGATGGGTGGGTAGTAATCATAAGTAAATTAGTAATTGAGAGGATAGACAGGGACATGAAATATGTAGATGAGAGAAGCTATATTGAGGTTTGATGTTAAAAGGGTTTCACAAATAAATGAGATCTTATAACCTGTTTAGGGATCATCCGGGTTTGGTGAGACCCATAACCCATGAAAATTATTGTTTGATGATTAAGGGGTTTTACAAATAATTAAGATGTTATAACCCGTTTAAGAATTATCCAGGTTTGGTGAGACCCATGACCCGCGAAAATTATTGTTTGATGACGAAAGGTTCTATAAATAAATGAGATGTTATCCGTCTAAGGATTATCCGGGTTTGGTGAGACCCATGACTCGCGAAAATTATTGTTTGATGATGAAAAGATTTATAAATAAATGAGTTGTTATAACCTATTTAAGGATTACCCAGGTTTGGTTAGACCCATACCCGCGAATTCGGGTCAAATGCATAAGAAGCCATCATTCACGAATGAAAGAAAAAGATGAGAAGAAAAGAGCAAGAAATAGGAGAAAAGCATGAATTAGTGACAATATGGAAACAATGATGTGAAGATTCAGAGTTATTACAAACATAGTCATTAAGTATGAGGGCGGAACAGAAATTCTCAAAGATCATCAAATAGGTTTAGTAGAATCATTAGGAAGAGAATTAGGAACGGAAGATGGAGAATTAGGAACGAAAGATAGAGAATGAAGAACATGAGCAGGAGGAGGAGCAGAGGATGGATCATCAAAAAGTTTATTGATGAGGTTGATAGATAGGAAAATGAAACTTTCTATGGATTTAGTGATTGAAGGAAATAAAGCTTCAAAGAAAACAACGTCTCTTAATATGATAGCCTTGTTTGTGTCATATCATATAATCTGTAAGCCTTTTTACCATGAGGATATCCTAGAAAAACACAAGGCGCAATCCTTGGTTTAAATTTATCCCTTCCATGAGATAATGTGGAAGCATAAGCAAGACAACCAAAAGATTTCATATGAGCATAAGAAGGAGCGTTTCTAGTTAAAACTTCATAAGGGGTTTTATTATGAAGAATTTTGGTAGGAAACCGATTGATTAAATGTGTTGCAGTTAAAACACAGTCACCCCAAAAGTGAACTGAAAGCTTAGATTGGAACATAAGAACTCTTGAGGTTTCAAGCAAATGCTTATGTTTTCGTTCAACAATGTTGTTCTATTGAGGGACAGCTACATAAGTGGTTTGATGAATAATTCCTTTACTCAACAAATAAGCACTTTGAACATACCCAGATCCTAGTTCATAAACATTATCGGATCTAATGCATTTCACATTAGTGCCAAACTGGTTGCTAACCATTTCAATAAAGGATTGAAGGATGGGAAAGACATTGCTTTTAGTTGAAAGCAAATGTTTCCATGTGGTTCTGCTGTAATCATCCACAATGGTTAAAAAAATATCTAAAGCCATTGTAACTAGCTATATGATAAGGCCCCCAAACATCAATATGGATTAGTTTAAAAATTTTACAAGTGTATGAGGTACTAATAGGAAACGGCAGTTTATGTTGTCGTGCCTTAGGACAAATATCACAATGATCAACAGATTTCAAAGAAGCATTAGAGATGAAAAGTAATTGTTTTAGTTTGTAGCTTGTTAAATGACCAAGTCTGTTTTGCCAGAGTTCAAAACTTACAACATAGTTACAAACATTATTCGAAATAAAATAAGAAACAGGAAATTGCTTAGTGGCCTCTAGGATGTAAAGTCCATTTAGCATATCACCAAGAACTTGTGGGCTCTTCAGAGAAGGGGCCTGCAAGATACAGGTGGTTTTAATGATAAGAATAATATCATCAGTATCAGAACATAATCTTGACACAGAGAGAAGATTATTTCTAAAATGTGGTAATAAAAGAACATTTTGACAAGGAAATATTATCAGTCGAAGAAACAATCTGATGTTGATGGACTGTGACAGATGAGCTATTAGGAACAGTGATGAAATTTGGATTTTTGAGAAAATAAATTTTGATCATGACACATATGATCATTAGCACCAGTATTAATGACCCATTTGGAATAATATTTTGAAGAATTGCAAGACATTATACCTCGGAAAGAGTCCTGAATGATGGTTGTGGCACTGTTAGTAGCATATGTGATTGAAGTACCAAGTTGAGCTTTAGATTGCTGCAATAAAGCCATCAGATCAAGATAATGTTGCTGAGTTATTCCTTGTTGCTGACTTTGATCACTTTTTCCTTGATCTTCAGCAAGGTTAGCAAACTTCTTTCTTTTGGTGAACTTGAAATCTTTGGGAAAACCAATCAGTTTATAGCATTTGTTCACTAAATGCCCATTTCTCTTGCAATGAGTGCACACCAAAGTTCTCTTATTTTACCCTATTCGTCCACTGGTAGGACCTCCACTGTTGCTTGCATTCATTGTTGTAGACGATGTAGTGAAATCAGGGGTAATGTGAATTTTCTTTTACTTCTCATCTTTCTTTAGTATACCATATGCACGGTTGATAGAAGGAAGAGGCTGCATCAACAGAATGTTACTTTTGATCGTGTCATAACTAGGATTAAGGCCAACAAGGAATTGTAACAGCCTTTGATCCTCATCTCTCTTAGCAAAAAAAATGAGCAGCTCCACAAATTCTTGAGAGAATGGTATTAATCGTATTCAGCTCATCTGAGTTTGACTTTATTTTGGCAAAATAAGTAGCAGTATCACTGCTTCCTTGAGTGATTTGGCAAGGGTTCTTTTACAAATGATAAAATTTAGCACCATTTGCCTGACCATAGCAGGAATTAAGCTCATTCCAAAGAATATGAGCAGTTTCAGTATACAAAACACTACTACTGATGTCACCAGTGAGAGCGTTGAGAATCCATAAGATCACCATGTCACTACAACGCTACAAAATCGCCAGTTGCTGCTCGTTATCCGACATGGTTAAAGTGTTGTTGATGAAACTGAGCTTGTTCTTAGCTAACAGAGCAATCGTCATTGCTCTTTTCCAAGCTTCAAAACTAGTACCATCAAAGAATTTAGAAACGAGAATCACACCGGGACAGGGTGAAGGTAAAGAGGGTTGGAGAAATCAATGGTCATATTTGGAACACAAAATTGTTTGAAGCTGCCATTGAAAAACACAGGAAAAAGAAACAAACGCATGAAAAGAAAGAACGGAAGACTTATGCGTCGTGTAAGTGGAAACTTATATGGCGTATAAGTTGATCAAAATAAAAATTTCAAGATTTTGAGCGAGAAAGAAAGAGAAAGATCTGTAAATTTGAGAAACTGTTCAGAAACAAGAATATGACATGTCTTGAACTTTTGATGAAATTTGAACGGTTAAAACTTCTGGAATGATGAAAAAAGGGAGAAAAGAGAAGAAATCTCACAAGAAATTGAATGAAACAAACGAAATTGATCAAAGAACAATCAGTTCATGAACAAAGTTCAAGAAAGATCAAAGAAAATGATTAGATGAATATGAGAAAACCAGTGAAACGAGAGAAACAGGTTGAATGAAGAGCAGGATTAAGAACCTTGCTCTGATACCATGTAATTGTTGAAGAACGATGACACAGAAAGAAAAAAAGAAATGAAGAAGGGAAAGAAAATTCTATTATCTTAGAATGAAAAAAATTACATACAAGAAACAAAAACAGACTATATATACATCAAACATACACGGTGTGCATGTTATACAGCGTGTAAGTTACACGCCGTATCGTATGTCATATGCGCTTACATTATAACCATAACCTATGGAAGAGGTGGATTACAAATTCTTCAAGTCTACAATTTTTTTACTTTCCTATATATTAATTTACAAAATTTCTATATGAGGAGAAGCTACTTTTCAACTTTTGATTAATTTTACTAGTGGTTAGTAGCGATGGAGTTATGTGATTGGTTTAATTTCTTTTTGTTTATTTGAAATATACGATATGTCATATATATATATATAGGGGAGATTTCAAATGAGAACCCCTTTGAGTTTTAAGAACTCGAAAGAACTTAGTGTAACAATTTTTTTTCGAAATTTTTTTTACACATACGTAATATATGTAGGTTACATATACGTAAAAAAGTTACATAATTTTTACGCGCCGAGTCGACTTATTACACATGTGTAACAAGACTTAAAAATTAGTGTAATCACTTACAACTTTATTCTCTCTCATACTTTGACTTTTTAGTCAGATTTAATCTCAACCACACAATCCAATCCATTTAATAAAATGTGTGGCTAAGAATTGAGTTCTTAAGTTCTTAAAACTCAACATGGTTCTCAAAATATCCCTCCCCTATATATATATATATATATATATATAGAGGAAGTATAGAATGAAAACCCAATTAAGTTGTGAAAACCCTATGTAACATCGTTTTTTTACCCACGTAATATATGTTGTAACATTTAATACAAAACATCGAAAAATATAAAAAAAATGTTTTGTTATTTTTTAAAATTTTTTTACTAATTTTTATATTTGTTTCAGGAGAGAGAAAAAGTTATATTTATATTTATATTTTTATTCACTTTAATTGTGTACCACAAGATTCAAACTTTAATTAAAAATATGTGGTTGAGAATGGGTTTCTAGAGTTTTCACAACTCAAGTGGGTTTTCATTCTAACCCATCTCTATATATATATAAGAGAGGGATCTTTTGAGAACCATGGTGAGTTTTCAGAACTTAAGAACTTCATTATAGGCCACACATTTTATTAAATGGATTGGAATATGTGGTTGAGATTAAATCTGACAAAAAAGTCAAAGTAAGAGAGAATAAAGATGTAAGTGGTTACACTAACTTTTACGTCCGTTACACATGTGTAAAAAGTCGACTCGGTGCGTAAAAAATTATGTAATTTTTTTACGTATATGTAACCTACATATATTACGCATGTGTAAAAAAAATTCGAAAAAAAAATCGTTACACTGAGTTCTTTCGAGTTCTTAAAACTCAAAGGGGTTCTCATTTGAAATCTCCCATATATATATATATATATATATATATATATGGGGAAAGTGAATACGGTGCTGTTACACGTCTAAGCTTAGACGCAAAAACACACCAAAACGACGTAGTTTTGATAACAACCAATTAAAACTATTTCTATATTTATCTCATATTTCCCTGATTATCTCTTGTTTCCTTCTCTATCCAAACTTACACCCAATTTCATATGGATCTCTTTTCCACAGAACGCCCGAGTAGTCATCTAACATCCATGGAGAATTTGTTGTGGCAATGTTTCACATAAATATAATATTTAATCAATGAGATGAGCTGTTTTTTCAAATACTAATAAAGATTTTGAAATGCCCATGCATCAGAATAGTGAATTAGAATGGCAGGGGTCAAAACACAGTGTATTTTCGAGCAAAAGATAGGAGAGTCCAAGCATAAAACAATGAAAATTGTATCCATGTGGGATATAGCAGGAAAAAAGATGCAATAAAAATGGAATTGATTTAGCAATAAACAGATTTAATTGCTTTAAGTTTGATTATGTTGAATTCTCCTCATCAATACGGGTATTGCCAATGTGAAAGGGACAAACGAACACAACTCAGAGAGGGGGTGGGAAAGATGGAAGAAAATAGTAGTGTTCATCACTAAATGCCCATAAGCTCATAAGAAAACATGAATATTATTAAGTTTTAAATTGGTTGTTATCAAAACTACGTCGTTTGATGTGTTTTGCGTCTAAGCTTAGACGTATAACAGCACCGTATTCACTTTCCCCCATATATATATATATATATATATATATATATATATATAGGTTTTACTCTATTATAGTAAGAGTTTGTTTCATATAAGGTAGTGAAATGGGGAGAGAAAGGAATAGACACAAAAATGGAATGGATAAGGGAACAAAATAAATCAATATCATTCTTTTGTTTTGCTTTGTTTTGTTTGGTTAACCTATGTGTTTGAAATGAATTGCGACCTTATGCTACTTGGTAGACACAAAAATACGCGAAAATGAAATACAAATGGAAAAAATACCCGAACCTCAAAATAAAGAAATATACCAATAAAAATGGCAATGGCGACAACGGCGGCCACGGCCACGGCAATAGTGGTGACGATGGTTAGGTGGTGGTGGCGACTGCAGTGGCACGCGATTGAAAAATGCTCGAATTGGTTTGTAAATGAGCTAAGAACGAGCAGACCCTCCTCGGTTTGGTTCAATTAGAGTTAGTGAACAACCCTATGTTGGAGATTGAGAAGGGTGATATTATATGGAGTGGCATCACCCCTTCTTGAAATCACCGATTCGGTGATATCTCATAAGCGCTAATACATTGTGACCGATTACACCTAACTTACGATATTACTAAGTAGTATTAGGCTAGTGTAATGGTCTCATCATCACCATGTGGGAACATGA
>NW_027499141.1:0-100178 GCF_021521415.1 Bidens hawaiensis | reverse complement strand
CATTCAATGAAATTACTTACAAAATATGTATCTGGTTTCCTTTATGCCAAAGCCAGGTAAAAATTTGATGGATAATGTAAATGTCATCAGAATTTAGTTTTCAGCAGTTCTTTTTTCTTTCTTTTGGGGTTTAAATAGGAAGCTAAACAAGGGTATGTTTGTCTTTAAAAAAATCTTAAGGGCATTTTTATTTCCACATGTTTTTTTTTCTGATTTGTTATAAACGAACCACTATTTGGTGACCTATAAAGTAATTTCAAAATTTCAATATATGGATTGCCTCCATATATATTAAAATTTACAAAAACCTGACCCATGCATTTTTGCCTCCTCTACCTTTAATATTTGATTTTCAGATTCCCAAAACCTTTTTTCTTGCTAAATGATTAACAGACCGTCCGTTGGAGAGACTAAATTTCACAAATATGTTTTTTTTGACATCTCAAAACTATAAAATGTTTTGGTAAATATGAATTTGCAACAATATTTCATCTAAGCCAAATTTAAATATACTGATAGTCTATCTAGTTTCTAAACTTGCATAAAATTTAACATATTTTGCTCGGTCTTGTTTGGCAGGAGGTGGAACAAGCTACCGAGGTCATGAACACCCTTCAGGGAAGCACACTGCCATCATCAGATCGCGGAGGCATGCATATAGAGTAAGTTTTTATAGTTATTTGTACCTTGTGTTTATGAGTTTATTTAACCCAAAAATAATTAGCAGAGATCATTTAAACATTATCATGTTAAACAGGAATAATAAATTAAAATTAAAATATTTACAGTCATCTCTTTTTATTTTTAAAAAAATATTATGTCAATAATACACTGCATAATAAAGTATAATATACTAATCATTTTTAGAATTAAGAAAAAAGTCATACAAATAAATTTGGTGTGTGTGGGTCAACTCAACAGCTCGAATCCATTTTAGCCTTTTGCATGATTATTTTGGCGGGCCACCTCTATAGTTGATAGTTATGGAAAAGAACTTTCTTGAAGATGCTTACAAACACTTGAAAATGAAATGTGACACAATTATTGCAGGATTTGATATGTTTTGTCCTGTTTCTTTATGTTGTGTGGTTCTCGTAGGTATGCAAGATCGAAAATGAGAAAGCGGTGAGAGATGAATAGTTTGTGAGTGGAAATCGGTTCCATCTCATGATTCTCTGTAAGAATGAAAGGTAGGTTTGTTGTCTCTAATAATTGATTAATATGGGCTAACTTTTGTAAGAAATAATAGTGCTATTTAGTGGTGTTCACCGGGTTAGGTCCGGATTGGGCGGGGGCCAAACTGTAAAGAAACCATAAAGGAAGAGATGGAACTGAAAACCTTATGTGTTATTAGTTTGGTAGTTTATTAGTTTGGTTTGGTTTGGTTTGGTCTGGTCTTGGCTGTTTGAACAAGTTTTTTTTCTTATTATTTTACAAAATCATTAGCCCGAACCAGGTTATAATTTTTGATAGAAATGTCTCGAACATACGATTCTGATTCTTATGGATTTTGATTCTAGTTTTTAATTTGTGTAACATTATGAAAATTTTTATTTTTGATCAATAAGTTTTTATTTTTGTTTATGGTTGACCAGGGTTGCCACTTCACTTTTTTTATTGGCCAGAGAAAGTTCAATCCAACTCATTTTATTTAGACTCTACAGATTTTTTTAAACTGAAATTGATGATAATACCTAAACCTATTACAAAAATAAAACCTCATATGCAATTTTCAAAATTAATGCCTAAACCTGTTACTTTGCCTAAACCACATGAATCATACGTGTTATTACGTCATATAATTAAAACATAACTAATATAAACAACATAATTAAAACATACGAAATGGCCATATGTGTTATTAACACATGCAAAAAAATAATAATAAATAAAAACACAACTAAAACAGGGTTTTTAAGGGTATGTTTGGGATTGGTTCTTTAAAATGCTTATTGCTTTTTGGAGAGGCAAAATGTTCAAAATGCCCCTCTAAAAGTACCTAAAAGCACCAATTTGGTGCTTTTGGAGAGACATTTTGAACACTGTCTCTCCAAAAAGCAATAAGCATTTTAAAGAACCAATCCCAAACACTCTCTAAGATTGCTGAGAAATTCAGTATCATTGGATTTATTCGATCAACTGAATCAAGAAACCGAACACGATTTGCATAACCTCATGTGACTCTGTATATTAATTACAAATGAGAACCTAATATAAACTAAATATAAAGAGTAAAGTGACAAAATCGTCCATGAGGTTTGGTCAATTATGCGACTTTCGTCCAGAACGTTTTTTTTCTGTGCAACTGGACATTAACGTTTCCCACTTCATGCCTATTACGTCCAAGTGGACCAAATCATTACTCAACAAGAAATTTAAACTAAGAAACACAATTAAAGTAGACATTTAATTCATATAAGTTTTAATAAAAAGATAATTTAGACACCAAGTTATTTAATTTGATCACTAAAATTTAGATTGTCTTTAAATTTTTCGCCCTTATGCTTTTCTTGTTAACCATTTAGATACTTCACACGGCATTACACCAAGTTTCGTTAGTATTATCTATTACTTGGTTTCAGATATTCGTCAATCACGTTGTTTGTGTTCACACAATAAGACAAAGGTGCAGGTAAGTTTGGTAACCAAAGTCCACCGATTTATTTATATTATTTTTTACATGTTCTAGCTTCTATGATGGAAGCCGGATTCGAGATGGTTAATCTTCGATGGTTAATCTTCCAAGTTAGTAAATCTTTGAGCGGGTTAAACTCCAAAGAAATAGAGAGAACAAGATATAATTTACTTCTTAATTTTCTTCTTCATATTTTTAACTCAATTGATCATGCCATTTTATAGGCTTACAATAAGAATAAAAGAAACTACCTATAACCCATTACTACTAATAATAAGGAATATGAAAACATGCAACTAAAAGAAATAGAAGAATGCAAGGCCATGTCATGAGAGTGCATGAAGGCTACGTGAGGTAGTGGTTAGGCATGTATCATTCTATGTGTTTGACGACATGATTGGACGAATGTGGATTTTTGCATGACTGTCTCCGAGGATTTAAATACCTCGGTCGAGCCGAAATAAAAAGGCCCGTAAGCCCGAACAAGTAACGAAATATTTAAGCTAATTTTTGTAAATGCCGATAACGTTATAACAATAAACAAAGCAAAAATATAGTATTAAAATTAAATCCCTTAATGGCTAACGACTAACCGATTATTCAAGAAGTTGTCCTAGCATTCTAGCAAAAATCTAATTTTCTCTTATTTACGTGTTTGAGCACCAGATGGTTGTTTAGATAACACAATTGATTGCTAAAAATCAATTACAATTAGGAAAATCATGATATCAAAATGAGTTTATCATGACAATATTAATAACACAGAACTAGAAATTTAAAAGAAAATGATCAAAATAAATATATAAAATGGTCTCTATTCTCTTCTAGTCTACCATTGCTACATTTACCTATTTTTCTCTCAACCAATCAATCCATATATTGCAATCACAACTGTTATCAAATAACACTAACATTTATCAAAAAAAAAAGAAAACATATATAACTAAATTCTAAATGACACAAAGTAATAACTAATTAAACTACAATTAAAAAAAATCTGGTTACTTTAATTTTTATCAAATAGTAAAATTAACTAAAAAAAACTCTACCCATACATTTCAAGGTCTATTGTGTTAGGCTAATACTCCTTCCGTCCCATTTTAAATGTCATGGGACTCAAAACACACAAATTAAGAAATGTTTGATCATTTGATTTTATGAGCTGTAAAATGACAATAATGTCCATTAATGTAAGTGTTGTTGGAACCAGACCGGACCGGCCGGTCGAACCGGTCCAACCGGGATTCGGTCCACCGACCGATCCGGTTCACGTAGTTCTCTTGGCTGACAGGAAACCGGCCGGCCCGAACCGGTTTGGCCGGTCGAACCGGAAAACAGGACCGGTTGAACCGGTTTGTTAAGGAAAAAATATATTTTTTTTAGAAAAATCATTTTTTAAGCTTGACCCGTCATTTTTTACTAAATTTGTTCAGCCGGTTGAACCGGTGAACCGGTAGGCCATCCGGTTCGGTGTCCGGTCCGGTTATGAAAACATTGTTTAATGTAATAATTGTTTTGTAAAATGAAACATCTAGTATATGTAATAGTAAAGGCACAATTGAAAATTGAATTTATATGTATAGTAATGACATTTAAATTGGAATAACAAAAAATGGAAAAATGGACATTTAAAATGGGACGGAGAGAGTATAAAACTTTTAAAAATAACACTAAAAATAATAGTCACATGCAAAAAGAAGACGTAGGTTTTGTTGTTTTACATAAATACCCCTATTATTTTCTTCTTCATATCATTCTTTTTTCTTTTTTTCCACAGATATTTTTCGAGACCACCTTGGACCAAAAAAGAAATCACAACTCTTTCTAATCTCTTCCTTTCTATCTACTAAAATGGGTCAAAACTACAAAAGAAATCAGGAAAAAAGAAATATATATACATAATATCAGCTAAAATTGAAAATTTTGTGCCCCTAAAACAAACGTGCCCCAGCCGGCCGCCCACATTTCACACCCTGTGGGCCGGCCCTGGATTTTAGACAATATGTAAGGGGATCCCCATATCTCTTTCTTAAACTGGACAACTAAAATAAATTTGCATAAACTAATTAGAGGATCAATTGTTAATGATATGATTTTCCGAGTGATGAGCGTATTTTCTGGGTCTGTTGGAAGTAACATATGACTCGCTGAAAGTTTATCAAAGGAATCGTCTGTAAAACCAACCGATAACCGGTTTAAATAGTTTAAAACGGAACCATAGACGAGAAAAAGACGTTAACGCATGAGGTAGGGAAAAGTTGAATAGAAAGAATTTAGTGGTGTGACACTTAACAATATAAATTATTCGGCCTCATTTGCATTACACCACACGAAATGATGAAAGGATGGGGCAAAGAATACAAAGAAATGGACGCTGGGAAAGGTCGGAATAAAAAAATCAGAGTAGTAACATCAGATAAATAATGGTTTTAGCCAGTCAGACAAAACCTATTGTCCATACATCATTTGACACATACAAGTTGTATAGGTGTCAGATGGTTTCTTGATGTCCGGTTAACTATCTTTATTCACAACCTAACAAACCAAACATTTCAATAAAATATTATTTTTTCTCTCAATCACATACACATCTAATTTAATCCAAGTTTTCACTATTATTCACAACTTCCCATAAACCAACCTTTTTATTAAACATTCACACCCCAATCAACCAAACCCTTCAATAAAATCTTCTCTTTCTCTCTTCAACATATACATCCAATTTAATCCATATTTTCACTATTATTCACAACTTAACATAAACCAACTTTTCTATTAAACATTCACAACCCAATCAACTAATTCCTTCTATAAAATATTACCTTTCTATCTTCTACATATACACTCAACTTAATCCAAATTTTCACTATCATTCATAACTTAACATAAACCAACCTTTTTAATTAAACAAATATATTTTGTGATTCTATAAAATATATAAATATTTTTAAATAGTAAGTTTATGAACCAATAATATAAATATCAAACCCATATTAAAAAATACGCTTTTTAAGCTACATTTCTTATAAAATTTATGTTGGAATGTCCAAAAAAAACATAACTAAACAATATTGTGTTCTTATATATTTTAAAGAATGTTAAATGCTAAAATTATTAAACAAAAATCAAATTATATGTTAAATAAAAAGTTAGAAAAGAAAAAGAAGGTTGCAGCTTAGGTTGTTAAAATTAACTGATTTTACATTTTTTTTAAATTCACATGACAACCCAAACAACATTAGATCACCAATAAAAGTGGTATATACACCACAGATAAATACTACTTCGTATATGGGTATTATAGGTCTATATAAGTAGTAGTTTATATGACTCATTTAGTTTTTATAAATCAAATTTTTATTTATATAACCAGTACATTGCATATGTGTCTAAGACGCAATTTTTTAAACAACTTTTTGTAGTTATCAAAATTTGTAATTTTTATTATAGTTTTAGTGTAGGTTTACAAGAGTTGTTTATTTATAACTTTTTAAGGGTAAATTACTAGAATGAACATCTTTGAACAAAAGTTTTAAAAAATAGGCATGGTTATATTAGGCATCATCTCTTCAATAATTAATTTTTGGTCCAATAACCAAGCGACACGTGTAGCCGGCTAAGTCTTAGGCAACGCTTTATGGGCAACTGACATCTGTTAAAAGTAAATTAGACTCGCTTTCAACCAATAAAAATTCAACATGTGTTAAACATCGCAAAATTTAGCTTACAACTCTTGCTTTTTATCCGCAATCTTAATTATTAGCCGACTTCGGAATATATATTTATTCACTTAGTTGGCTCATTATGTTCCATCTTAACCAGCTCCAATTCAACTAGCAGGCTAAAACTTCACTTAGCCATTTTCTTTTCTTCCTTTTAGCCATGTAAATTTAGCTGTTAAAATTAAATACTTTACCTACCCAATTAAGTAGTTAGCCGACTTCCATTTATCTCTCTTATCCGTCTTCTTTTATTTTTTTAGCCGCATAAATTTAGACCACAAAATTAAATTGTAACACCCCAGCTAAAGCGGAATACGCCCGAGTGTGACGTACAGATTGCTCAAAACACATGTGACACTATTAAATGACAATATTACCATTAATTGATTCAAACAACAAATACACAAGTTTAGAAGTAAAAGAAATACAAAGAAAAACACATTTAGGCAATTTGTTCATTTATGTTGAATATCTTAAGTACTAATGTCATCGTCACGGCAACATCCTCTAAATAAGGTACATATAGCATATATATAAAATAAAATCAACTAAATAAATAGTTGGTGAGTTCCCACAAGTGTTTATATAAGTACATAAAAATCATTGAAGTCAAGGATAACGCTAACATCAACTTGATTAAATACCTGTTAATTAACTATATTAAAATAATTTGATAATTTCAAATTATAAGTATAAGGTGTTCATAAAAAATAAAAAAAATGATTGCAGAAAAACATGCATGGTTTAAAAAAAACAAATATGTATGTTTGACGAGTATGAAAAGACTAAGCATTAGTGCAAGGCTACGAGTGAACTTCAAGTGGTTAGAGAATGCGGTTTGAGGTATTGCATGGCGGAATAAAGTTAGGCCTTCCGAAGCATAGTGGGCGTTTTTGGGTCACTATAATGGTAGCAGGCTTGCGCGAGCATATGGTATGGCATATGGTTGGGATACATGGTTGGGTAACATGTCGTGGGAATAAATGAGTGGTGTTGTATAGGTTCTTGGCAAGAGTTGGTGGTTGAAACTACTAGAATTTGGAGCATTTCGGTATGGTATTGTAATATAGTGGTGGGATATACATATGCTACACCAAGGGTGTTTCCCATGCAAGATATTTTGCTGAGGTAAGTTTGAGTGTCCAGGATTTGTGTTGGGTTTGGAATGGTTCAGGCATAGTTTTGAATTTACAGTTAATGTATTTTGGGTTGTCATAGTTGGGATCACGACGGTCAACAACGTGATAATCTGAGTTGTCATTTTGCAGGTTGAGTTTCGAGGACGACGTTGAGGAAAACAAGAAGACATGCTGCGAAACGCGATTTATTCGCATGACATGGGGCGTAAATATGAAATTTCGTATTAACAACCAAAAGGAATATCTGAATCAATCTATATAAATCATAGAAATAAGCAAGGAAATAAAATTAAATGAAAGAAACTTTGAAATCCAAAATTGAAATGTCCATGAACTATCATGAATTTTCGTATTTCAATAAAAACCTCATAAAGTTTGAATAACCATATGAAAAAAACATATATATCAAACTTAATATAAGTAGTGAAATCTAATTTTTTTTAAAAATATTGATTGTTCATGTACCACCATGACTCTTCGTATTCCAAATTCAAACCATAAAAATAAACGAATATATACAAATAAAGAAAATAAATTGAAAATCGACTATTCATGCATCACCATGTTCTTTCGAATTTTCAATTCTAAACCATGATAGTAAATTAATATAGTTGTAACATATTCAAATTGAAACTCGACTATTCATGTATCACAATGACTTTTCGAATTTTCAATTATAAATCATAATAGTAAATGAATATTCAAATAAAGAAAACGAGTTGAAACTCGATTATTCTCGTATTTCAACACAAAAATGAAAATGCGTAATCAAATTGAACCGAAAGCTGGGTGTTTGTGCATCACCACGACTTGCCAGACATTCAGTTAAAACACATTGTAAAACATTGAGGGTCGGACGTCACACGTCGCCTGAACCATTATGACTTGTATGACATCCTAAGGGTGTAACCATATTATTTTCACAAAGAGAACATGATCACGATTGAAAGCTTAAAGTTTTGATTCGTATGGCGTTGAGTGGTATATTTTGGCCTAATAGGTTTTGTTCCCTATCCGAACTCTCCAGGTAAGCAACCGGGTCCCGCGTCTGTTTGGGATTTATGCGCATTCCTTATCCTTAGGTTTCAATAACCTTGGTGTCAAGGGTTCATAAAATAAGCACGTCACACTTCCAGTTACTACATACCCACCACATAGAACCATCTTTAAGAAGAAGAAATATCGACAACTTAAAATAAAAAATTTAGATTATTAAAAATCTTTTGGAAATCTTTGCGTTAGGCATAAGCCTTGGACTTGTGTGTGCTTGTGTAATTGAAGTAATTGAATCATCAATAAAATAGTATCAAGTAAGTGCTTCGAACAATCATATAAGGCTCATATAATTTCTAATCATGCAACCCTAAAATAATTAAAATAAGCTTTAACCAACTAGAACACTACGTCTAATGTCCTATTTTATAGTCACGGCTCTGATATCAATCTGTACCACCCTGGCTAAAGCGGAATATGCTCGAATGTGACGTACAGATTGCTCAAAACGCATGTGACACTATTAAATGACAATATTACCATTAGTTGATTTAAACAAAAGTACACAAGTTTAGAAGTAAAAGAAATACAAAGAAAAATAGATTTAGTCAATTTGTCCATTTATGTTGAATATCCTAAGTACTAATGTCTTTGTCACGACAACATCCTCTAAATAAGGTACCTATAGCATATATATATAATAAAGTCAACTAAATGAATAGTGGGTGAGTTCCCATAAGTTTTGATATAAGTACATAAAAATCATACAATTCTTTGAGCAAGTAAGGTCCTTTCCAGCTGGGATTGTGCACCAGCGTCCTTAGATAAGCGCAAGTAAGGTCCTTTCCAGTTGGGATGTGCACCAACGTACTCGGAAAATGAGGCCCTTTTCTACTCATAACAACAAATGTCTTGAGTGCAAAGACATGACATTGTACTTGTTTCTTGCTTGTATAATCAAAGATCTAATACCACAATGCTTAGTTTCGGGTTTTTAGATCTAGGCTATAAGGTTGGAGGGTGTTTGGCTTAAGTGTGTGTTTTAATGGTGTAGGCTAAGGTGTAGAACATATGGAAATGGAAAGGACTAGGGTTTAATGGGGGTATTTATACTCCCTTAAGCCCATGGAACTAAGGCCCATCTTTCCTTTTTGGTTCATAATTAATTCATCTAATTAGCTTACTTATTCTTCCATCTTTAGTATTTTATTATTTCTCTACTACGCAAGTAAACTTTTCCACCGTAACTAAATAATGTATTAAATATCATTCTTAGAAATTTCTGGATGTTACAAGCTACTCTCCTTAAATGAGGTTTCGTCCCCGAAACCTAACTCCTACTTAAACAATTATAGGTAAAACTTGCGCATCTCTTCTTCAACTTCCCAAGTAGCATCTGATCCCTTACGATGCTTCCATATCACTTTCACTAAAGGAATAACTTTATGACGAAGATGCTTTTCTTTACGGTCCACTATCTCAATAGGTTGTTCGATGTAGTTCAACTGTTCATCAACCTCGATCAGTGTTATAAAAGTCGGATTCCAAGGCCTTGGAATCGGCGATTTCAAGGTCCTCGAACATCAACCTTGCCGCCTTTTCCCAACTCGGCCACTATTACTCGCCAAGGTCCAACTCGATCAAAAGTTGGAGTACTCGGGATTGCTCGGCATCCAAGGTCAACTCGACATAATTTGTTAATTTTTTTTATTTTTAAAATTTTTTTTGTTATTTATTTTTAGTAAATATTTAAAAATAACAACAAAACATGAATTTTTTAAATTATGTTTTTCTTTTCATATGAATTATGCTTATTTTGACGTGAATTTTACTTATCTTAACATATATATAATATCCAATAATTAATTTATGTTATATTTATCATGTCCGAGTACAAGCCGAGTACTCCCCGAGAAAAGGATACAAGATTTTGATCTGAAAACCTTCGCTGAACCAATTTTTAGGAAATTCTGTTTTGGAAAATTGAAGACCATCATAGCTACACTTTAGATAAATTTCTCTATTCCAATCTTGGAAATCCTCGTACCATTCCGGAGATTGTCGCAATAAAATACGGCCAATATTCTTAGCTATTATCAATAAGGGTGATTTAATATATCTTCTAAAAATTGATTGAGCTAGTAACAGAACACTTCTTGATTTTTGTGCATATGGAATGTTCTCCAAGAATTCTATTGCGTCTTCCTGGTCGTTTTTTATTTGGAATTGTTTATTTAAAATCTCGAATTCTGACTTTTTGCCCGACCAATCTCTAATATAAAAAAAAAGTTTCAGTAGGTCAGATATAGGAAAAGGAAAATCTTCCGTTTTTTCCAAAAAAGGGGGGAATGGGGATTTCCTTGAGATGGTCCCCAAATAACCATTTTACTCCTTTGAATACGGCTAGAGCTTTTGATTAAGGCTCGACGAAAAGAGTACTCCCTACATGTCACACCCTCAAAATCCACTAACGGAGTTTTACCGTCAGAGGGTGTGAACTAACAGGATCGGAATCATTAGTTATAATCGAACCAAAAAAACGTTTAAATGAAATTAAGTGAGGAAGCCTAAAAACCAAGAGACAAAAGTTGCGTCACGCAGGACGACTTAAAAACCCAAGTAATAATAGTTAAAAACATGTTTGCATATCAGAATGTTCAAAAACCATGCATGATCCTATACCGCGCGCCCGCCTCGGCTACCTGAGAATAACATACTAAAAGTGTCAACACGAGGTTGGTGAGTTCACAAGTTTATATAAAATAAAGCGTTTAGCGTTTAGCGTTAAGCGTTCAGTGTTTTTCGTTTAGCGTTTTGCGTTACCAGATAGTGTTATGTCAATTATATATCTATAGGTAGCTAGCCTATAAAACAAGTATTACTAAGTGTTCGACACCGAAGCTGACTGTTTATCAAGTGCCTTGCCACCAGGTCTTCCAGACCATGGTATGTGTTAGCCAAAATTACACCCGCTCGACCTCCAGTCGAGTTTAGCGTTGGGTGGGGTTTGTCAAACCCAGTAGTACTACTCAACAGTGACTCGCTATTATCCAAATATTAACCGGTTCGATGTGTAGGACTTCAATTGTTTCGTTTGCCACTTAGCCTTTACAAGTGATATATAATCTACTAACAAAATCTAAAAGCGTTTTCGGAGTATGTTATCTCCCCCAAGTGAAAAACTTTTAAAACAGTTTAAAGGGGTAAGTGAAACTCACTGTTTGCGAAGAATTCCCAAAAATAAATCACCAAGTGATGCGCGTCACAGAAAACTCTCTCTAGCGTTCCAAAACAACAAAGAGATTTTCTAAGTGTCGGAACTATTATCGAGTCTCTAGACTCGGCACGTTTCGTGTTTCGTTTGTGAATCGTGTGTGACTTAACAAGTACATTTGTGATACGATACATGTGTGAACAATTATTTACGTGTCATGTATTAATAATGTACATCACTTAGCAACTATTCCCCGCAGGGGCAATTTGGTCAAAACACCACAATTATTTAGCAAGTATTCCCCGCAGGGGCAATTTGGTCAAAACATAACAATTAACTAGCAACTAGCACTTTTCATGCATTTTCACAAAGTTCGGCAGTTAACTTTACCGAGACAGAATTCTACTTGAAAGATTATACTATTCCACCGATCATAGCATCTCAATTAATTCATCAAAAATCATCACAAAAACATACATGTATTAGGTTTCCAGAACATATTTTATTTTATTTTTATTCCACATAGGTTTCTCACAATGATCAAAACATTACAGCAAACTCATAACAGTCAAATTCATGCGCAACAGAATGTTATTTGAAATTCCCGTTAAATGAAAAATCCAACAAATGCAAGACCACTTGGGTTAGGTTCCTAACTCAACAAGTCAACTTCCAGAAGTGGAACCAACCCAATTGGTCTCGTAGTTCATGAGATATAACATTTACAAAACAACCTAACAGCAGGTCTAACAATTCAGCTTTGCACAACGTTTTTGTAAAATCATAAAGGTTAACTTTTACACGTACAAAAATTGCAAATTTATATTCTTTAAAAACTAGACTCAACCTAGTTTACTGTAGTTTCAATAATCTCAACCAATTTTCACATTTAGACCCCGTTACAGTCAATTGAACATCAACAACACAATCTGTCCAGAAACTGTTTACAACAAAACTCAACATATTAACCATCTATAGACCACAATTCATGCATATAACATTCTAGACACCATAACCATTATCCATGCATATCAATCACACCATACATACATGGTTAGGGTTTTATTTGATCTCAAATCAAAGACACAACAATAAACATGTAACAATATCAATCCTAGTTATCAAATCATCATCAATACATCATCAACTCAAACAAAAATCATATGAACACAATATATGAAATTTTCGGAATCTAGGGTTTGTAATTAAACCATTAAAAATCGAAATTAAGTATATAGGATGCATAGGATAGTCGTTTATACCTTCCTAGCACCTTAATCTTCAATCAAACTTGAACAATCTTGATTGTATGTGTATGTATGAGGCCGATCGAAAGGGGGGGGGGGGTTTAGAGGCTGCCGTCGGGTTTGGGAGAGAAAGAGAGAAGAGAGTTTAGGGTTTTATAATATTATTAATAATAATCATGTTACATCTAGGTCCCTCCACTTCCAAATGTTACTTTTCTAGCTTAATTAACTAGTTCTAGCACATTGAGTTAACGTTTATAACAATGTTATCACATAACACATAAGTCTAACACATAATTATCACATAATTATTGTTTTGACGTTTTTCGTTTATTCACTAATTGTTTGCGTCAACTCGTTTGCGTTTCGGTGCAATTCCCGAAAGACTACACATGTAGTAAGTGTCAAGCGTCATTTAAACCCTAGTTTAAATGTAATGAGGTGTGCGTTATAGATTCAATGATCTTTAAGTTTGAATTGACGGAGTTAAGTTAACGGAGTTAACCTGAAATTGACGAATGATCAATGATCTTTAAGTTTGAATTGACGGAGTTGAGTTAACGGAGTTAACCTGAAATTGACGAATGTCACATCATTCCCATATTAAAGAATTTTCGTCCCGAAAATTTGAGTCAAGTCGTGATGAGTGTCTAAAAAAGTAAGAAAAATTTTCAGTTTGTCATATCATCCCCTAGTAGAAAGAAATTTCGTCCCGAAATTTAATTCATATCTCCGGTGATTTCTGACGGTTTGTCGGGTTTCGCGGTTTTCTGTGTTTGGTTAGCCCTTCAAAAAGGTGAGGATACTTTTTCATCATTTGATCCTCGCGTTCCCACGTGAACTCCGGTCCACGTCTCGAGTTCCAACGAACCTTAACGATCGGAATTTTGCTGTGCTTGAGCGTTTTGGTTTCCCAATCCAAAACTTCGACTGGTTCTTCAATGAAGCGTAATTGTTCATCAACTTGCAGTTCATCCAAAGGGACTACTTGGGTTTCATCAGATAGGCATTTCTTCAAATTGGATACGTGGAATACATTGTGTACGCCACTGAGTTCCGTTGGTAGGTCCAGTCGGTACGCCACCGGACCAATGCGCTCAGTTATTCGATAAGGGCCAACGTATCATGGGTTGAGTTTGTTTCGCTTCCCAAAGCGAACCACACCTTTCCAAGGTGAGACTTTGAGTAACACTTGGTCATTCACTTGAAATTCGAGAGGTTTTCGGCGCTTGTCGGCGTAACTCTTTTGGCGATCTCGTGCTGCTGCCATGCAGTTTCGGATTTGAACAATTTTTTCCGAAGTTTCGAGTACCAGTTCTGGACCAGTGATTTAGCTGTCACCCACCTCTGCCCAGCAGAGAGGTGATCGACACTTCCGTCCGTACAGTGCTTCAAACGGCGCTGCTTTAATACTTGCGTGGTAGCTGTTATTATACGAAAACTCTACCAAAGGTAGGTGAGGTTCCCAACTTTTTCCGAAATCCAATACGCATGCACGCAACATGTCCTCCAAGGTCTGAATAGTTCGTTCACTTTGCCCATCCGTCTGAGGATGGTATGCTGTGCTCATATCAAGACGGGTGCCCAGTGCGCTTTGTAGTGATTTCCAAAAGTGCGAAGTGAAACGAGAATCTCGATCAGAAAATGATTGAGACAGGCACTCCGTGTGTAGACACTACTTCCTACATGTAGACGCGAGTCAGTCTTTCCATTTTGTCCGATTCCTTAATCGCTAAGAAGTGTGCCGATTTAGTCAACCGGTCAACGATCACCTAGATGGTATCGCATCCCGTCGGTGTTTTAGGTAATCCTGTGATGAAGTCCATTGAAATGTGATCCCATTTCCACATTGGAAGTTCCGGTTGTTGTAGTAGGCCAGATGGTTTCTGGTATTCTATTTTGACTCTTGCACAAGTCAAGCATTTGCTCACGTAGGTGGCAATGTCGGCTTTCATGTTTGGCCACCAGTAAAGTGCCTTTAAGTCATGGTACATTTTATCTGAGCCGGGGTGGATAGAATATCCGGACTTGTGTGCTTCGTCCATCACTAGAGTTCTCAACTCTCCGTATCATGGAACCCAAATCCGGTTCTTAAAATATCGGACCCCGTCCGATTTGGTTTCAAGTTGTTTGTTCATGCCCCACATGAGTTCCGATGGAAGATTATCATCTTTCAAAGCTTCGAGTTGGGCTTCGCGAATCTGGTCGGTTAAGTTGGCACGAATCGTGAGTTGCAATGCTCGCACCCGCCTGGGTTTATCGGTTTCTTTTCTGCTGAGGGCATCGGCCACTACATTGGCCTTGCCAGGGTGGTACTTGATGGCACAATCATAATCCTTATGCAGCTCGACCCAACGACGTTGTCGCATGTTCAGCTCCTTCTAATCGTAGATATGTTGGAGACTCTTGTGGTCGGTGTAAATGGTAAACTTGGTACCGTACAAGTAATGCCTCCATATCTTAAGGGCAAACACCACAGCTCCGAGTTCCAAGTCATGGGTCGTGTAGTTCTTCTCGCGAACCCGTAGTTGTCGAGAGGCATAGGCTATAACCTTCTCGAGTTGCATCAGCACACAACCGAGACCTTGTATCGATGCGTCACAATGTACCTCGAAATTCTCTGTTCCCTCGGGTAGGGCTAGAATAGGGGCGCTACAGAGTTTGCTTTTCAACAGTTGAAAAGCGGATTCTTGTGCGTCACCCCAATTGTACTTAGTGCCTTTGTGAGTCAAAGCAGTGAGGGGTTGAGCAATCTTTGAAAATCCCTCGATGAAACACCGGTAGTAGCCGGCCAGTCCTAGGAATTGCTGCACCTCAGTCGGAGTCTTAGGTGCTTCCCAGTTTTTGATGGCCTCTACCTTACCGGGATCGACATGGATACCATTTTCGTTGATCACATGTCCTAAAAAGTGAACCTCGCGAAGCCAAAATTCGCGTTTCGAGAGTTTAGCGTACAGTTGCTCCTTCTTCAACAATTCCAGAATTAATCTCAAGTGTTCTTCGTGGTCAGCCTTGTCCTTGGAGCAGACGAGAATATCATCAATAAACACAATCACAAACTTGTCGAGGTACGCCTTGCATACTCGATTCATGAGATCCATAAATACGGCTGGTGCGTTGGTTAAGCCAAAAGGCATAACCGAAAACTCGTAGTGACCATACCGTGTTCTGAAAGCCGTCTTTGAGATATCTTCTTCGCGCACTCTTAATTGATGGTAACCAGACCGCAGATCGATCTTCGAGTAGTAACTCGATCCTTGGAGCTGGTCAAACAGATCATCAATTCGGGGTAAAGGATAACGGTTCTTGACCGTCACCTTGTTCAACTCCCGGTAGTCGATGTACATGCGGAAAGTCCCGTCCTTCTTTCGGACAAATAAGACAGGGGCTCCCCATGGCGATGAGCTAGGTCGGATAAAACCCTTATTCAACAAATCTTGCAACTGAGTGGACAACTCCTGAAGCTCCGCCGGTGCGAGTCGATACGGGGCTCGTGCTATGGGTGCTGCACCGAGCGTCAACTCTATTTGGAATTCGACTTGTCGTATAGGAGGGAGTCCAGGCAAATCATCCGGGAAAACTTCCAGAAAATCTCGCACAATCGGTATCTCTTCAATTCGCTTCTCCTCCGCGGGTTTCTCAACAATCTGCGCCAAAATTTCCGGATGACCTTTTCGTAGATACTTCTGCGCCTTCATGAGGGTGATAACGCTGGTGGTCATGCCGCTTCTCTCGCCCCGGATCGAAATGATCTCGCCGGAAGGGGTAGTAATGTGGACTATCTTGTCGTGACATATAATCTCCGCTCGGTTCTCGGATAACCAGTCCATGCCGACAACGACATCGAAACTACCAAGCGTAAAAGGTATGAGGTCGATATCAAAAACATGACCTGACAGTTTTAACTTACATCCCGCAAGTACATGAGTCGTTTCTATAGACTTTCCGTCGACTAATTCTACTGGAAACTTAGCATATAACGGGGTTGGAGTTAAGTCTAAGAGTTGACTAAAGGCTTTCGACACAAAACTCCTATCAGCTCCAGTGTCAAACAATACAGAAGCAAAACAATCGTTCACAGGGAACTTACCAGTCACCACGTACGGATCATTGCGGGCTTGACCCGACCCAATAACAAAAGCTCTTCCTTTACCATTGTTTCCACCACCACTGCCACTTCCATTACCTCCATTGTTGTCGTTCTGTTTCAGTTTGGGGCAATCTTTCCTGAAATGACCTTCCTGCCCACATTCGAAACATCCCTTCGTCGTCATAGGTGGTTTAGGAGCACCCTTTGCCGCAAGGTCTCCTCTACATTCCTTTGCCTGGTGACCCATCTTTCCGCATCTCAGACACTTGACACGGTCACACGGGCCAGCATGATGATAGTTACACCTGTTGCACTTCGGGTACTTCCCAGCATATCCGCTCGAACCCTGCCCGCCACCGTTGTTATTGTTATTGTGACCCTGATTGTTGAAGCCCCGAGTGAGTTCGGGCTTACGGTAGGGTTGTTATGGAGGGTTCGAGGATGAGGTTCGAATCCTACTTGAGGAGATTTGAAAATCGCCGTCAACACCCCGGTTTAGGTCCGGGATACTCCTTTGTTCCATAGCCCTGGGGCTATTTACAACTATCCAATGGATCTGGTGTTGTCAAAATTTCTCTTTCCATTGCTCGGGTTATTGTTGCTGTTGTCAATGCTCGGGTTGTCACGGGCTTTAGTGGTTGAACCCCTAGGTGGTAGCGCACCTTGGGTCACTGCTTGATCCGTCAGTTTGTGAGCTAACCGGATCGCTTGTTGAATCGTGGCTGGTCTGGAAGACGTCACCATGCCCTGTATTTGCGGTGCTAACCCATCAATATACATTTCAATCCTCTTACTCGGCGGGTCTACCATCCGTGGACACATCACAGCTAACTCGTGAGAACGGGTGGTGTAGGCTTCGATTTCTGAACCCACCATCTTCAATGACCAAAACTCGGATTCCAACTTTGCAATCTCCTCCCTAGGACAGTACTCTTCTCGCATCATGTTTTTGAACTCCTCCCAGTTCATCGCGTTAGCCAGTTCCAATCCAAGGATCTGCACGTTTGAATTCCACCAAGTGAGAGCAGAATCTTCAAGTGTTCCAGCAGCAAATTTGACCCTACTGGCAGGGGGACAACTACACATCTCAAACGCCGATTCGGCCTTCTCAGCCCAACGCAGGAAGCCTATAGCTCCCTCAGTGCCCTTAAACGTACTGGGCTTGCAGTCAAGGTAATTCTTGAAGGTACACGTTCCAATTGGACCTCCAGCTTGGTTATGAACATGTGCGGCTAGAGCGGCCGCCGCATGGTCGTTTAGCATAGTTTGGAGTTCTGCTGCAGTCAAGTTGATGTTACCACGTCTGTGTCCAGCGTTTCTTCCAGACATCTAGGTGTTATCATTCTCAGATGTCATCGTCTGAGGACACCTCTGAGTATGCCTCCTCCTCAGCCGGTTCTTCCTCCGGTTCCCCTTCGGGTTCCTCCTCGGGATCTTCCTCAGGTTCCTCCTCAGGATCTTCCTCGGGTTCCACTTCAGGCTCTGCCTCAGGTTAGGCCGCGTTCTGAGCAATTTGCATTTGTAGGACATCGTAACGCTCTAAAGCTATCTCGGTTCGGGTCCTTGCTACTTGGAGTTGCTCTTGCAAGTCTATCATCTCGGCTTGCATCTTTCTCATAATCTTCATCTGTTGATCACTAGCCTCTTGCATTTCCTTCCTGTCAGGCGGGAAATTTCCTCTTTAGTTTCGGTTCCATCCTTTAACAGTCCTGAAACGTTCGCTCTCGTATAGCGCATATAACCAACGTCACGCTCCAAACAAGAAACGACAGCTGCGAGGACTCGCTCCACAGGTTCGGTTATGGGTGGTAGGGTGTTGGGGTAAGCAGGATGGTTCGGGTGAGGTAGCGGGGGAACTTTTTCGTGATAAATCATACGCCTAATCATATTAGGGTACCAATCCCAGCTAACTTCATTTTCGTACATGCCTCCGGATAAGCGATATCTCTTCGGTGTAGGAGCTTCGAGCTCCGGGACTACTCGGGGTGGCGATGAGTTGGGAAGATGCGGTTCCTTCCCAGGGGCGTGAGACATTGGGACGGATGATGATGACGATGGCGTCGACATCCTTACAGGTAAGCCGTGTATGCGAGCGTATGAGTGAAAGAGGTAAAGAGATAAGATAACAAAGACTACACAAACATATGCAGTGCGTATCATTATAACTAATGGGTCGTCGCGGTTATAATCTAGTATGCATGCAATTTCTAGTTCGCTATAACCAATGGCTCTGATACCAATTTGTCACACCCTCAAAATCCACTAACGGAGTTTTACCGTCAGAGGGTGTGAACTAACAGGATTGGAATCATTAGTTATAATCGAACCATAAAAACGTTTAAATGAAATTAAGTGCGGAAGCGTAAAAACCAAGAGACAAAAGTTGCGTCACGCAGGACGACTTAAAAACCCAAGTAATAATAGTTAAAAACATGTTTGCATATCAGAATGTTCAAAAACCATGCATGATCCTATACCGCGCGCCCGCCTCGGCTACCTGAGAATAACATACTAAAAGTGTCAACACGAGGTTGGTGAGTTCACAAGTTTATATAAAATAAAGCGTTTAGCGTTTCGCGTTCAGCGTTCAGTGTTTTTCGTTTAGCGTTTTGCGTTACCAGATAGTGTTATGTCAATTATATATCTATAGGTAGCTAGCCTATAAAACAAGTATTACTAAGTGTTCGACACCGAAGCTGACTGTTTATCAAGTGCCTTGCCACCAGGTCATCCAGACCATGGTATGTGTTAGCCAAAATTACACCCGCTCGACCTCCAGTCGAGTTTAGCGTTGGGTAGGGTTTGTCAAACCCAGTAGTACTACTCAACAGTGACTCGCTATTATCCAAATATTAACCGGTTCGATGTGTAGGACTTCAATTGTTTCGTTTGCCACTTAGCCTTTACAAGTGATATATAATCTACTAACAAAATCTAAAAGCGTTTTCGGAGTATGTTATCTCCCCCAAGTGAAAAGCGTTTAAAACAGTTTAAAGGGGTAAGTGAAACTCACTGTTTGCGAAAAATTCCCAAAAATAAATCACCAAGTGATGCGCGTCACAGAAAACTCTCTCTAGCGTTCCAAAACAACAAAGAGATTTTCTAAGTGTCGGAACTATTATCGAGTCTCTAGACTCGGCACATAACACCTATGCACAAATTACGTTTCGTGTTTCGTTTGTGAATCGTGTGTGACTTAACAAGTACATTTGTGATACGATACATGTGTGAACAATTATTTACGTGTCATGTATTAATAATGTACATCACTTAGCAACTATTCCCCGCAGGGGCAATTTGGTTAAAACACCACAATTATTTAGCAAGTATTCCCCGCAGGGGCAATTTGGTCAAAACATAACAATTAACTAGCAACTAGCACTTTTCATGCATTTTCACAAAGTTCGGCAGTTAACTTTACCGAGACAGAATTCTACTTGAAAGATTATACTATTCCACCGATCATAGCATCTCAATTAATTCATCAAAAATCATCACAAAAACATACATGTATTAGGTTTCCAGAACATATTTTATTTTATTTTTATTCCACATAGGTTTCTCACAATGATCAAAACATTACAGCAAACTCATAACAGTCAAATTCATGCGCAACAGAATGTTATTTGAAATTCCCGTTAAATGAAAAATCCAACAAATGCAAGACCACTTGGGTTAGGTTCCTAACTCAACAAGTCAACTTCCAGAAGTGTAACCAACCCAATTGGTCTCGTAGTTCATGAGATATAACATTTACAAAACAACCTAACAGCAGGTCTAACAACTCAGCTTTGCACAACGTTTTTGTAAAATCATAAAGGTTAACTTTTACACGTCCAAAAATTGCAAATTTATATTCTTTAGAAACTAGACTCAACCTAGTTTACTGTAGTATCAATAATCTCAACCAATTTTTACATTTACACCCTGTTACAGTCAATTGAACATCAACAACACAATCTGTCCAGAAACTGTTTGCAACAAAACTCAACATATTAACCATCTATAGACCAAAATTCATGCATATAACATTCTAGACACCATAACCATTATCCATGCATATCAATCACACCATACATACATGGTTAGGGTTTTATTTGATCTCAAATCAAAGACACAACAATTAACATGTAACAATATCAATCCTAGTTATCAAATCATCATCAAATTTGAATTGACGTTATAGATTCAATGATCTTTAAGTTTGAATTGACGGAGTTGAGTTAACGGAGTTAACCTGAAATTGACGAATGTCACATACAAGGGGGTCGGCCTCCCAGGTACCACCTAGCGAGTTTTACAAGATTGACCTCGATGTTTACTAACGGCACGCAGGACGTGTCATTAGCTAGGCATTTCCTCAAGTGAGAAATGTGAAAAGTAGAGTGAATCCCTTCTAACTCTTCAGGCAAATCCAGCCTGTAAGCTACTTCACCAACACGATCGACAATCTAAAACGGTCCAATGTACCTTGGACTTAACTTCCCTCTCTTTCTGTAATGAATAATTCCCTTCCAAGGCGAGACCTTGAGCATCACATTGTCACCAACATTAAATTCAATTGGTCGTCGCCGCTTATCGACATATGACTTCTGATGGTCTTGAGCAGCTTTCATTCTTTCCTTGATCTGATCAAACCTTGAAGAGGTTTCTTGCACAACTTCCAGACTTCCAATCTCTCCCCAACATACAAGAGTTCTACAACGTCTACCATACAGCATCTCAAACGGTGGCATACCAATACTTGAATGGTAGCTGTTGTTGTAGGAGAACTCTGCCAGATACAGATGATCATCCCACTTCCTCTAAAGTCTAAAACACAAGCACGTAGCATATCCTCAAGGGTTTGGATAGTCCTTTCGGACTGCCCATCTGTTTGGGGATGATACGCCGTACTGATGTTCAATTTTGTTCCCATAGCTTCATGGAACTTATTCCAGAATCTCGAGGTAAAACGAGTATCTCTATCAGACACGATCGACAATGGCACTCCATGTTTAGCCACAACCTCCTTGATGGACACATTGCTAACGTTTCTGACGAGATGGCCTCTTGTATAGGCAGAAAGTGAGCACTTTTCGTTAGACGGTCCACAATCACCCAAATGGTATCATGATGTTTAGATGTACGCGGTAGCTTAGTTATGAAATCCATGGTGATGTGTTCCATTTCCATTCAGGTATCTCCAAAGGCTGCATCTTCCCATAAGGTTTCTAGTATTCAGCTTTGACTTGCAAACAACTTAAGCACTTACTAACGAAATCTACTACATCATTCGTCATACCCGCCACCAATAGTCTCTCTTTACGTCTTGATACATCTTGGTGGATCCCGGATGGATCGAGTATCTTGACTTATGAGCTTCATCTAGGATCCGGCCTCTAAGATCTCCATGGCACGGAATCCACATGCGGCCAAACCTAGTCTTCACACCATGACTATTTTCCTTCAGCTCGTCTTGTTGTTCGAAGATTCTTTCTTTCTTCACTAGCCCTTCCGTTATAAGCACCTCAGACTGTACTTTGATGATCTCTTCAAAGAGATCTGAGTTAATGATCAACTTATACGACTTCACTGTTGCAATGACTGCTTCAATTTTATGGCTTAGTACATCAGAAACCACATTAGCCATACAGGATAGTATTTGATATCACAGTCATAATCCTTTATCAACTCCAACCATCTCCTTTGTCTCATGTTCAACTCTTTCTGCTTGAAGAAGTACTTCAACTCTTATGATTAGTATAAATAGTACACTTAGTACCATACAGATAATGTCTCCGTATCTTGAGAGCATGCATTACCGCTGCTAGCTCTAAATCATGCGTTGGGTAGGTACTCTCATGAACCTTCAACTGTCTGGACGCATAAGATATAACCTTCCATTGTTGCATTAACACGCAACCTAACCCACGATGCGAGGCATCGGTACAAACAACCAAATCCTCGTCACCTTCGGGTTGAGCAAGGATTGGAGCTTGCGTGAGTATTTTCTTTAATTCCTCAAAAGCCTCCTCTTGAAACTTTCCCAAAGTGAACACTACAGACTTCCGGGTCATTCCGGTCAACGGTGCAGCTATTTTGGAGAAGCCTTCGAAGAATCTCCTAGCCAGCCAACCCTAAGAAGCTGCGTATATCAGTCGGGTTCTGCGGAGTTTTCTAATTCGTTATCGCCTCAATCTTAGATGGGTACACAATAATCCCTTCAGGATTTATTACTTGACCTAGAAACTGTACTTCACGCAACCAGAATGCGCACTTCGAAAACTTAGCATACAACTTTTCCTTCTTCAGAACCTACAAACTTCTCGTAGATGCTCCACGTGGTCTGACTCGCTCTTTGAATAAATATATATCATCAATGAAAACGATAAGTGACTTGTCCAACATTGGCCTACATACCCTATTCATCTACATACCCTATTCATCATGTCCATAAGAGCTGCTGGAGAATTCGTTCGACCGAACGACATCACGAGGAACTCATAGTGTCCATACCGCATCCGAAACGCTACCTTAGGGATGTCTGCCTCTTTCACCATCAGCTAATGATAGTCGCACACAACAGGAACATCTTTCGCTTCTTTCTTCTTGGTCGTAGCTTTGACAACATACGCCAGGTAGGTACTGCACCATCGCCTTAATAATCCCTCGGCTTTTATCATCGAAATGACATTAAGCCCTGAAATTTCTTTATCACCATAAACCGTCACCGTACCACCATCCAAGAAGTTTAACCTTATCAACCTACTCTTACACACTATCTGAGCCTCAAACTCAGATAGCCAATCCATTCTCAAAACCACATCGAATCCTCCTAAGGTCATAACATACAGGGCAACAGGGAACTCACGTCCCTCTAGCTCTATCTTACAATCCTTAACCATTCTCATTATTCTAACCGAGATCTCACTCACAGTTTCTACTATAAAGGTTTCGGGCACACGACACCATTTCATTTTTTCTAACTTACTAAATGTCGTAGCTACAAAACTTCTATTTTCACATGAATCAAACAATACATAAGTGAAAATACAATTTACTAAAAACGTACCTGCCACAACATCTGAAATTTGTTTGGCTTGCTCCTGAGTCAGCATGTAGGCCCTGGTCCTTGGCCTAGCCTGGTCAGCATCCTTCTTCCCACTCCCCCCAACTTTGATACATTCCTTTGCCATATGACCCTTCTTACCGCACTTGTAATATGTGGGCTCGGCGTTGCATTCATGAGCGTAATGCCCTTCCCATATTTGTAACAAGCATTTGACCCTAACCTGCACTCTCCACCATGAGATTTCTCACACTTATGTCACACATCAGAACTGGTACCCCACTTGCACTCACCACCATGCATTTTTCCACAATTGTTGCACGGTTTCCTTTCCCACACTTTCTGTTTCTTATTCTTGGAGTTCTACAACTGAGTACCATGTCATTTAGCAAGAACAACCCACTTCTTCTCTTTATTCTCTTCCACCACCACATCATCCATAGCCAGATTGTCGTAAGCCATCTCTGCGAGTTCAACAACAGATTTAAAAGTAGCAGGTTTACTAGACCTCACTAAGGTGCAGACATTATATGAAAGTCCTCTGATGTAACACTTGATCCTTTTCACTTCAGTTTTCACCATATCGGGCACCAACCTGGACATACGATTGAACTCAATAGTGTACTCGCGGTGTGTCATCTTCCCCGCCTTCAAATTTAGAAACTTCATCTCAGCCCTTTCAACCTCAGTATCAGCACAAAACCGCTTCATAACCAATTCCTTCAGGTTATCCCACCTTATAGCTTTAATCTCTTCTCGGCTCTTCCTATGCTCCATAGTTTCCCACCAGAACATAGCCTCATCACCAAACGACTGCGTGGCATAACCTACTGCTTGGTCTGGACGACACTCGCTAATTCGGATAACTTATCCATGGTGGTTATCCACTGGAGAGTAGCGATTGCATCCCCTAAACTAGTCAGCTTTGGCGGGTCACAACCTTTGAACAACTTGTAGTTACACCCACCTCGGCCTCTCTTTCTTTCATCAACCATCACAGAATCTCACTCGAGTCACCTTTCTCTCTCTCATTATCCTTCTTACCATTTTCCCCTGACCTCTCAGCGGTCCTTGCATGGCTTTCAGTAGACTTTCTAGGATGCAGATTCTTCGCTGCAGCAGCTACAGCTTGAACAAGATGATCTAGTTGATACCATTCGTTGCTTGGTCCTCGCAGAGTTTCGCTCCTCTCCTCTCTTGTGTTAGTAACCGGTTCTACAGAAGGTTCCCGGGTAATGCGTGGCCTACCACGACGTCCCGTACGTCCTCCTTGACCGACAACCTTTTTTGCTCCAACCATTCTATAAGGAAACACAAACGTCATCACTCAAGGAACTATTTAGTACAAAGATAGTAAGGCTAACAGTTAATAACAGTGGCCAACTGTGATTAGCTGATCACGTTACTCTCCGTGTCATATACACTTCCCTTTGTGAATCCATTTGTGATAGGTTCTACTTTTAAACAATTAATCAATCATTCAAACAATCCACAAACAATCAATAAATCCATTCTCTAACAATTAAGCTAACTTTCTTACATTACACATGAAATAAATCATGTACCTTACCCTTACTTAGCTTCTTGAGTGACACATGGCTTTCTTGAACTGGCATGTTCTTTCTTTTCTTACTTAAGTCTCATTCTCTGTTTGAGTCTTAGCATGTAGGATGCTTATTTCTCTCGAACTTATGCTCTGATACCAACTTGTAAGGCCTCGATCCCTATGCCCTACTTTGACGTTGGATTTACTCATAAACACACTTCCAAATATCAGAGTTAATTAAAAACTTTCGCGGAATATTAAAACTTCGTACAAAACATTCAAACTTGTCTTTAACACATAACATAAATAGTTTATTAAAACATCATGACAAATCTTCTCTGGATGCCAGTCCCTTCAAATCATGTCATGTGTCTGCCTCTCAAGCCAAGTGCTTCAATCTATTCAACCGCGTGCATACTAAAAGTCAGCTACGCTGAGTGAGTTCTAGTTAAAACAGGTAACATATAATACATTCACATACTTACTTATACATTCACAAACTTACTTATACGTATCCAAAGATACATATTACTTACTTAACCTGTTCATTCTTTCTTTCGTACATACATAAGTATATACCTTCATTCTTTCTTTCTTTCATACTTTCATAATTTATCTTACTTTACATACATACATATTAGTTTTAAAGAGCCTTTCGCCTTATAACCTCACAAATATTATTAGGGTCTGCCACCCTCCTTCACAGATATTGTTAGGGTCTGCCACCCTCCTTCACAGATACTATTAGGGTCTGCCACCCTTTTTCACATATATTATTAGGGCCTGCCACCCTCTTGCCTTCAATTCATACATACCTTCCTTTTCTTTTATATGTATTTACTTTCATACATACTCTTAATCTTTTCTACATCATTCATATATCATACATACATCACTCATAGACATTCATATATCATACATACATCATTCATAAACATTCACATAGCATACATTTACCACTTAAGGTAGGTGTATTAACTAATCACATAGAGTATGCACACAACCACGAAAACATAACAAGGAAATGGGACTAGAAACTCACCTGGATCCTGTTACGTTCGGAGCCAACAATAATCCCTTTCTTTAATTGTGCACGGCTAACTGTTATATATATTTGTTAAGTAGCCGTATAATTAATTAAGTTGGTATTTCAGTTAACCAATGTACTAACCAAGTTAGGCTCGTTCGTTTAATTTATACAGATGGGCTAGCTTTGTTTTAAATTAGGGTATGGGCTTAGTAAACTTGTGGACTTAGTTAGATAAGGCCCAACTGTCAATAAGGGTATATGGGCCCAACTAGGAATCAGGCCCAAAGCGAAACAGAAAACTGAGTGGCCGATAACTCAAAGGCAGAGAACTCAATGGGAACCGAGAACTCAATGGGAACCGAGAACTCAAGGGGACCGAGAACCCATGACCGAGAACTCCAACAGAGAAGTCATGACCGAGAACTCTGACAGATAGCTCGTGACCAAGAACTCTAGACAGAGGTTTCGTGACCGAGATCTCATGTCTGATGCTTTTCCCTCTTTCATTCTTTTCTTTTCTTGCATCAACAGATGATCTTTATCATTGTTATTATTAATCATTGCTATTTTTCTTATCCATATTACTCTCATTATTATTATATCATTAAAATCTAACCCATTTTTGGTATAAAGCTTGAACCAACACTAACGGACGTTAAAACTTAATTGAAAAACTTCTCACATACTTAACATGTGAGGTATGTTGGTGATTTAAATCTTTAGTAAAATCATTTTTTGTTGAAGTCAAAATGGGTGTTTGCTTTTCAACCAAACACGTAAATATTTGTGCATACTGATGTTGATTCTTAGAACATCGGCTTCCCCTCCCCAGCGTTTTTGATCAATTTTTTTAGGTAGCACCTTATACGTAACGTTCAAATGGCACGTTGTTGGGCATAACAAAATTAAAAAAAATCTTTTTTATTTATATAATTGACAGAATATCAAAATACGTCCCTTATGTTTGAACGTTTTTTCAATGGACGTCATTTAGCAAAAAAAAAAATGACAGAAAACATACTCGGTGTTTTAAATATCTTTCATGTTAAGTCATTTAGCACTAATCTATTAAGTTTTCATGTTAAATCTGATCATTTGCAATGCACATAACGGTAGTTTTGTAAATTAACACAATTAATTATAATAAAACTAAAATATTACTCCCTCTCTCTTCGTTTGTCATGTGCGTCCACCATCACCACCCACCGTATCTTCATTCTTTCAACATCCAAAACCACCACCACCTGTTGCCGACTACCACCACTACCCATCGCCTACTACCGTCACCGCCACCGTCACCCCATGTTTCTGACTACCGTTGCCGCTCCTCCATTTGTCATCAACATCAGGATTTGGGGAAGAAACCGGTCAATAAAATCATACCATAATTAAGATCTAGAAATTGTTAGCATCCCCTTAACATCCCTAAATTTTGAAACATCTATGACGTTTACAATCTGCTACCAAGAAATCAACTACAGAGTTTTGGTTATTTCACCAAATTGGCCACCATATCCACCTATTACCGACTGCAACCATCATCTGCCCGTTAATCAAACCCACAAGATAAAGAACCCATGGAGATAAAAGAGAAGATTTTCAATTTAGGGTTTTTCTAAAGAGAGAGAGAGAGAGAGAGGCGACAGTGATGACGCCGAACAGAAGATCGACAACTAGATCGCTATTTGTGGTCGTTGCAGAAAGAAGCAGTGGGGATGGTGATGAACAGAAGACCCGCAATATCAGCCACGGTATCATCTAACTCTGCTCGTATAACATGAAACCCTCTGCTACAAAGCTTATAAGGTTCAAGCTGTGGTGGTTGCTGTCGTATGTGGTGGTGGGGTGGTGCTTGGTGTTCGTTATTTCTGTCCGAAACTGGTTATCGTTAGTTGGGGATAGGGTGAGAACTGAGAAGTGAGAGAGAGAGAGAGAGAGTCTAAAATATATTTTAAATAAACCTGATAAAAAACCAATCTACTCTCATGTGTCTTGCATATAATCATATTTAACAGAAAAGTTTAACCGGGTTAGTGCTAAAGAACTTCACATGAAAGGGATTTGAAACATCGAATATTTTTCTGCCACTTCTTTTGCTAAAGAACGTCCATTGAAAAAACGTTCAAACATAAATGATGTTATTTTGCTATTCTGTCTATATAATAAAAGAAACCCCCATTTCAATATTTTTAAACCATCTTCTTTACCATCTTCATTTTTTTAAATAACCCAACAAATACCCATCGGGTCACAAAGATTTACCCATGAAGAAGACATAGCATTAGCGAAGGCTTGGGTTTATGTTTCCGAAGACTTGGACCCATGGAACAACGAACGTCGGGATTTTGCTACGGGTTTGTAACAATTTTGTTTCAGAAGGAGAACCAAACGATCGTATAAAGCACCAACTGTGTTCGAAAAGGCAAAATATGGCCCGACAAATTAACGCTCTCGATAACGACCCATTTGAATTCATAACGAAAGTCAAACGCCGATGGAATTGGGAATATTGTTTTTGTGTATTTTTGTTTACTATATGAAGAGTTGTTTCAAGTAATGCATTTTGTTTATTAAAATATAAAGCTTAGGTAAGTAAATAATAATTATACATATATATAAATGATTGGGTCAAGTGGCGGCACCAAAGTGGTCCAAGCTGTTTTTTTTTGTTTTTTTTTTTAATTTTATAATTAAATTGTTATTCGTCTCGACTCGTCATTGAAACGCCCGAGATATACAAAATTATATTTTTACCAATGTATGGGTTTCACCGACATTTTTGTTTACAAGATCGTAACCGAAACTGACCGAATTCGCGTTGACTCGCCGCCGCAACGCTCGGAACCGGCAACACTTAGGTTTTACCAACACCCGAGTTTTACCAACTCACCATCGCAACACACGGAACCGACAACGCTCGGGTTCTAGCGACCGAACAAATGTTGTTTTTTATATTTTAATGTTTTATATGTTAATCAACCGAACCCATATTAATATATAACTGCAACGCAAGGGGTACATAAACAAATTCGACCCACCCCGCGCGTTATCCAACTTGTCCGGCGCAACGCGCCAGGTAAAAAAACTAGTTAAATATATTATGAAATTCTAAAACTATTAAAAAAACCTAACGTCTGATCATTTTCACCTTCGGCTTCTGAGTTCTACCAATTGCCTCACCATCAGACCAGGCAACCAGCCCTTCACGACAACCCTCCTAAATCATCAATAATTATCCATTAATTATCCATCTTTAATTTCTATTTTCAAATCCATATGAGCAAGTAAAAATTCAAGTTTAGTTTTTGTTCGACTGTTTATTTTATCCTTTATGATTTATGTGTAATTGTAATATTTTTAAGCTTGATTGGAATTATATGTTTTATATTTAGGATTATGTACGTATTGATTGTGTTAAATTTATGCATTTAGCAGTTTTGTTGATTTTTATAAAAGAAAGTCGAACCTTAAATCGACCCAACTCGAAAAATTTAACGTTGGATTGTAATAAACCAAGCACAAAAAAAAAAAAAAACTGAACCTAAAGATCTTTTGTGGCCCTACCACTACATACGAGTTACATGTTTATGGAGTTGCACGCTTATGAGTTTACAAGCTTACGGGCATATAAGTTTACATGTTCACATGTTATATATGCTTACAAATGTTAAAAGTTTACAAGGTAGCGTTTGGTATGCATGAATGGAGGACGGAATGGAATGACCCATTGTTAGAGAATGAGAAATAGTGTGTTTGGTTGACCAAAGAAATGAAATGACCCATTACATAGTCCATTCCATTCCCTCTAAAATACCCCGATTTCATTCTATCCATACCCCATGTTTTTTTTTTTCATTCCATTCCCTTTTTCACCCTACATCACCTCCACCACCCTCCCAACACCACCACCTCCCAACATCAACACCCACCACCACCACCAACCACCGACGCCACTGCCACCGGCCACCTCCATCGCCGCCCACAGCCGCCACCACCCACCTCCACCAACCATCGCCATCGGTGCCAGCCACCCAGCACCGCCTGCCGCATATATCAACCATCTCTCCACCATCACATGTCACCCATCGTCACCACTGCCCACTATCGCCGCCACTGCCACCAATCACCACTATCGTCGCCACCACCCACCTCCACAAACCATCGCCATCAGTGCCAGCCACCCACCACCTCCAGCCGCCCACCGCATCCATCAATCATCACCCCACCATCACACACGCCACCCACCGTCACCGCTGCCCACCACCACCTCCACTGTTACCGCCACCACCACCACTCACTACCATTTTAATTTAATTTTTTTTATTTTTTTCTTACCTACCAACAATACAAAGTATTGATTCATTTCATTCTCGTGTGTAACCAAACATTTCATTGGAATGGTAATAACCCATTCCATTTCTTTGTCTATTCCATTACCACGTCCATTCCATTTCGTCGTCCATTCCATTACCTCATACCAAACAGACCCCTTAAATCGACCCAACTCGAAAACTTTGACGTTGGATTGTAATAAACCAAGCACAAAAAAAAAACTGAACCCGAAAATCTTTTGTGGCCCTGCCACAACATACGAGTTACATGTTTATGGAGTTGCACGCTTATGAGTTTACAAGCTTACGGGCTGATATACATCTATTTATACATCTCGAATCCCTTGTAAAGTTATGTGTATTTAAGGTTTTGAGTTCGGTTTAGTTGGTGTTTCGTTCATCTTTTATTAATTTAGGTTTTGAGTCAAGTTTATTAATTTTTATGTGTTTTAAATCTTTTGGTGTCTTGCATGTTAAACTCTAATTCTTTCTTTCATTTAATGTTTTGGTGAAGTTTAAGTTCGTTTTTTCTCGTCAATGGTTGGATGATTACTTCACTTAGTGCTTGAATTGTTTTCTTTATAGATTCATGGCTTGAGAGTTGTCACACCCCAGTTTAGGGCCTAGGCGTGTGACCAATAGTTAGTACCTTTTTTGTAAATACATCAGAGTTGCGGTTTATTTTAGCGGAAGACTTTGGTTGAATAAATTATTAATTTATTTGAAGACTTTCTCGGATAATAAATACCCGGTGTTTGAGTTATAAAGCTTGTTGAAATACCGTTTGCAATATTTTAATAATTAAAAACTGAGCCATCTCTACCTTGCGAGCGTCTATCTCCATGAATGTCGATGTTCCTTGCTACCTGTGCTAATATGTTTCCCTGAAATGTGGGGAAAAATACGTCAGCTATATGCTGGTGAGCACGTATGACTCAATAAAACATTTGAATGACATTACAATACAAATATAGTTTTCTCTACAAGCTCAGCAGAAGCATTTCTACTTCTGGTCTATGTACCGCTGCCCTACATACACAATTGTTCTCGAGCCACGTAGCCCTTACTGGGAGACTAGTTATGACCATTAGCCCGCGGCCACGTAGCCTTGGAATGATTTAGGCTGAACGGTTATGTTTGGATCCAGACACATGTATAATTGGTCTGAGTTGATTTTATTCTCTATTTTTTATTATAACGTTTTAGAGATCACAAGACCTCATGTAAACATTGATTGACTCGTTAAGACAAACACCCGTTCGTCTCATTGAGTATAAATATATTTGACTGATAAAAAGGTTAACGTATTCACGTTATAAAAGGTTTGAACGTATTCACCTGTGATTGACTGTTCTGAATGATATGGTGTCACACCCTCAAAATCCATTAACGGAGTTTTACCATCAGAGGGTGTGAACTAACAAGATCGGAATCATTAGTTATAATCAAACACCATAAATAAAGTTTTCAAACCACGAAACATTAAGTTTAAATAAGTGCGGAAACGTAAAATCATAAACCAAGTGTTGCGTCATGCAGGACGACTTAAAACCCAATTAATAGCAGTTTAAAAACAAGTTTGCAAAAGCGATAGTGTTCAATGAAATGCATGTTCCTATACCGCGCGCCCGCCTCGGCTACCTGAGAATAACATACTAAAAGTGTCAACACAGGGTTGGTGAGTTCACATATATAAATAAAGAAAATGTTTGCGTTTGAGTGTTTGCGTTTGCGTTACCAGATAATGTTAAGTCAATTATATATCAATAGGTAGCTAGCCTATAAAACAAGTATTACTAAGTGTTCGACACCGAAGCTGACTGTTTATCAAATGCCTTGCCACCATGTCAACCACGACCATGGTAATGTGTTAGCCAAGATTACACCCACTCGACCTCCAGTCGAGTATAGAATTGGGTGGGATTTGTCAAACCCAGTAGTACTACTCAACAGTGACTCGCTATTATACAAATACTAAACGGTTCGATGTTATGAAGGACTTTAGTTGGTTCGTTTGCCACTTAGCCTTACAAGTGATATATAACTAATAACAAAATCTAAAGCGTTTGGAGTATGTTATCTCCCCCAAATAAAAAGCGTTTAAAAGAGTAAAAAGGGGACGTGAAACTCACTGTTTGCGAAGATAACCAAAAAGATCCGAGAAAAGATGTGCGTCACAGAAAATCCTCACTAGTAATCTATTAGCACCTTATTTCTTCAACAAAAGCTTGAAAATCCTTATATTTGTGTGTGTGTGTGTGTGTTTACAGCAGCCAAGAAGAGAGGGAGGGGGGGGGGGGATCGGTCTAGGGAGAGGGGAGGGAGTGTAGGGTTTTGTTAATTATTATAATAATAATATGTTACACAATGGCCCCTCTACTTTTAGTTATTAATTTTCTAGTGTAAACAATTAGTTCTTGCTTCTTGTGTTTAGCATTACACATAACATATCAAGTAACATATATGTTAACACATAATTATCACGTATTTGTTGTTTTGATGTTTGTCGTTTATTCACCAATGGTTTGAGTCGACTCGTGTGCGTTTCAGTGCAATCCCGAAAGACTACATGTGTAGTGATTGTCAAGCGTCATCTAAAACCCTAGTTTAAATATAATGAGATGTGCGTTATAGATCAAGTGATCTTAAGTTTGAATTGACGGAGTTTGGATTAACGGAGTTAACCTGAAATTGACGAGTGTCACATATGGTGATTTCATTTGAAACCTTGACTGTGAATGAATGATTGATTGATTGATTGACTGATTGACTGATTGACCTATAATAAAATAGGTATATGAATATCCGGATCGTCTCTTGATCCGGCTATAGACCTTTAGTCTGGTTTAAATATCTTTAAACCTTGATTGATCATTTGTTTGAATAAAATATTTAGACCCGTAGTCTTTATGTTTATTAACCAAATCATATGATGAGTTTTTTCTTCATGAAGAAACATCTATAATCTGTTTCTTCTTCAAGAAGAAACATTCATTGACTGCTATACATGTAAAATCTTATGTTTCTTACACATGAAGAAACAATGTTTTAACTATATTCTTTGTATACGAATGCTATGTTTCTAAATCGTGAAGAAACATTATTTCCATATGAGTGTGGAACTGATGTTTCTTAGTTGTAAAGAAATATTATTATAATCCTTTGTATGTTTAAATCTTATATAAACATAATTATGATCAAGGTTTGGGCTATACCCTGACTATGGTCTAAGCCATATAATAATACCATAATGACTTAGGTCAGAACCCTTACCTTACATGGGTATTCGAAGTTAGATACTGAAGTTTGTATGAGCAGCACTTCTACTCTATGTCGCGTACTGGTGCTTAGATTGTCGGAACTTCGGGGCTTAGCACGAACTTCGAGGTTGGCACGCAAAATGAGGCAACATATAGTGGCCGTCGTGACGTGCACGTACTTCGAGATAGAATGTCGGGTTATTCTAGTGTAGCACGCACTTCGAGGTTTCATCAGTGTATGTTACAGATTACGAGGTGACGTTTGTCGGGTCAGGGTACGGAAACCGAGGTAGTGAGAGAGTAATTTCTAGAGAGAGAATATAGAGAGGGAAAGTTTGGTGTCGGGGTATGAAACGTAGAAACTCTAGAGTGGTGTCGGGACTCCAACTTGGTGGTACAAACTTTGAGGAAGTGATAGTGGTTTGGTGTTCGGGATGCCACAAATGAGCAACCCACGACCACTATTTATAGTTGTTTCTTATACCGCCGGTTGGACCGTCTCTTGCCACCATTCATTCTTGTGATGACACATGTCCTTTCATGTGACATGTGGCGATACATGTCAATCTATTTGATTAGTCACCGTACATGTGTCAATTTCACTAGATTAGTCATCAGACACATGTCGATTCCATCCTATTAGTCATCGGACATGTGTCGCTTCAATAGCGTTTTATATTTTTATTTATAGCTAAATGATTAAATGGTCCCTCAACTTCCTAAATTGACAAAAATTGGTATGAATATTTTCGGGATGTTACATCCTCCCCACCTTGGAATGAATCTCGTCCTCGAGATTTGTTGTGAGTGATTTCTCACATCTCGATTTATGATCAGATCTTATCAAATTTGTTTCTAGTGTTTAACTTAGAGATGTTTGAATGATTTGAATTCTTGATTTGTTGTTAACTCACATCTTTGAATGCTGTATTCAGTTAATAGTTCAGAACGTCATAAGTAATTGTAAATTGCTAAGCACAGTGGCCAGTTGTGTTTAACTATTTACCTTACCTTGTGTATTCTAAACATTCACTGATGTTAACTCGATTGTATCTTGAATTCAGTCCATCGAGTCCTTTATTCATCTCGACAACTTTCAAGATATCCATTCTTGAATCATGTAATCTTTTACTTCATGATCTTGACGGATATTAATGATACCTTTGAACTTTCATAGTTTGGACATTCTTATGCCTTAGTTTTTCATCTTTCCATAGATGATGATTGAATAACAAAGTTTCTTGTATTTTGAATTCTTAACTATCTCTTTTCTTTTGTATATAACCATTCTTATGTAAAGATAGTATATGCATACTAATACCTTTATTTATATATATTAAATATTTGATTACCCTTTTTCTATTACATATTTTCTCCTTTAAACATGAGTAACAAGAGTTGAATATCTATTTCTCATGCCTTTGAGTTTTAGATATTTCTTAGATATACTCTTATTTGTTTCTATTCCTGATTGTCATATGTTCCTTATACTTCCTCTTTCTTATTATTGCTGGTCTTGTTACTGCTTATTGTACTTTTGCACATTCACTTCTAAGATGTTCTTTTCTTTCACATTTGAAACATGCAACTGCTTTCCTTCTACAGTCCTTTTCAGAATGACAAATTTTGTTACATAAGGTACAGGTGATTGCTATATTATTTCTGTTTTGTTTTCGACATTTTCCATGATGTCGTTTACCACAATTCTGACAAACTGGTCTTTTGTATTTAAATTGTTTCTCCTTATTGATGTTATTCTCTTGTTTGTTTGTTGCCTTTTTCCTTCTTTCTCATAATATGTTCTCTTTAACCTCCGTATTTCTTACCATGCTATTGATTAAATATCTAGCCAATTCCATGGCCGAGGAGGTAGTTTGTGGCATATGGGTTCTTACTATATCTCCTATTTCTTTGGGTAATCCTGATATGTATTGAATAACTCTGTCGTATTCTGAGTTGTCTAGAAGCGAAGTTGATTGGTAATCTCCAAGGAACCTAGTGTTGTACTCTATGAGATTTGTGATATCCATCCTAGTTTGAATAAGATTGGCTTCTGTTATGGGGCAAAACTGTTGTAATACGATTTCTTTGAATGTTTCCCATTTCATCTGATACAAGGTTTCTCTGCCCTTTCTTACGATTAGAGTGTTCTACCATTCAAAAGCTTCACCTTTGAATTTCAGAGATGCGTACTGAATCTTTTGAATCTCAGTATATTGACTAATGATGACGATGGACTAGATCTCTTCAAACCATCGTAAAGTTGGTATAACACCTTGGTTTCCATAAAATTCTTTTGGTTCATAGGTTTTGAAATTCTTAAAACTACAACCTTAAGTTACTAAATGGTTCTTGAAGTTCTTACTATCCATATTGAAACTATAATGGTTTTTCCATGATGATAAGGATTTTGGCTTAGATGGTTCTAACAATCTTATTTGAATATTCAATTTTGTATCTCTCTCCTTTCATTATAACAATAAGAGAGATCATTGTGTCATGAATTCTCTCTTACAATTTGACTAAATATCGTTCAGGAATCTCATGGTCAGGTTGTGTCATATTCTTGTTGTTTTTCTGATTGGAAATTTCATCATTATTTACTAACTATTTTGGTTCAACCTTCTGTAAATGAAATTACATCAGTTATGATAGGAACTTAGATACTGATGATAACTATGTGACTAATGAACTTAATGCTAAATGTAATCGTTTCATAGATTTGTCGTATCCTTAGAGAAATCTCCTTTCCAACTTTTCTCAGACCTAACTAACCTTTCCTTAAGGTTATTTGTTTTGTGTTGGGCACAATCCATATGTTTTTCCCTTTTTACTGAGAAATGATATTGAAGAACTTTTATAAGATGATATATCCATATATCTTTTAATTACCTTCAGAATATCTTAATGATTGTTGATAAGGTTCTACTTAGATATTACTAGTTTGTCTTTTATTGTATGCTCTTGAAATGACTAGTACATACCTTGTGTACAGACAACCCATGAGAATTTCCAATTCTCTTTCTAGGTTTGTTTATGTCTCTTTTGCCAAATACTTCATAACATTGATTTGAAGTTATTTATTCTCTGAATTTTGTCCACCTGAACTTTTCCTTTAAGCTGATAATTTCTTCCAGACTTGATGGGAGAATTACTCTTAAGAGTTTATGCTTTCTATTTCATAATGTAATTTAAAGATAAGTTTAGTATTTCGAAGAAAGTAAAACATATCTTAGGTTGTAGTAGCAAGAATGTACAAAACTACTATTGCTATATCTATTACAACTTATTGTCTACTTCTTCCAACGAATGATCAATTTCTTGTTCTTGTTTTTCCTTTTTGATGCTTTTGCTTATCTCCTTTTCTTTTGTCTTTCCTTGTTTTCCATTTCTTTCTTAAGCATTGCTTATGCTAATTTGGTGACATTGATTTCATAATGATTAGACTTATTTTCAATGTCATACATTCCTTCTAAGGAAATTTCTGAGTCGTATTCAAGCGTTTTTCCTTTGAAATGCTAAATATATTGTTTGTTCTTGATAATTGTTTCCATTACTCTTTTTCCCTTTTTGACGATATTGGTCTTGATTTACTTGATCCTACTCCTTGTGTATTCTGATTTACACTTATCAGAACTGGTGGAGTATCGAATGAATCTGAATTTCCTTCCATTGTCGTTTGATATGAATCTTTGTTACTGGACACATGAATTAGGAGTAGAGATGTTCCAATACATCCCTTTCTTTTACCGGATTGAGGTTTGAATGGTATAACTATTGTGATTGGAAATCTACGTGAGATTTGATTGAAAGTAGGAATGCGTTCCTATCTTATTTGTACAATTTACCTTATTCGTAATATTTGAATGTTTAGATAATTTTCTGTTAAATATCTAATTTATCATGACTGATGATTATGTAATAAGATTGCTCTTTCTATTTATTGATTGTCAAGAAGATTCTTTGTTTGTCTTTTATATGGCAAATTAGGAACCTTTGATTGTTCTTGACTGATAAAGATTGTATAACAGTTGTTATTATTACTGGCCATATCTGATGGCTCAGATTCGAATACAGTGATTGAATGTCTTGCTACTTAGCGTATATGCCTAAAGTAGTTTGTATAGGACATTTCTATAGATTATGTTTAGGGATATGTAACTTTCAATCTTTGCTTATCCCTATTTATTCAACATGTAGTTAAATCTTAGGTACTAATACCTAATTAGTTATGACCGATGGCTCTTATTTATGAGAATGATATCTATTTCTGATCAAAGCCTAGGTATGATTAAATACCCAATTCGCTAAGATCAATAGCTCTGATACCAACCTGTCACACCCCGGTTTAGGGCCTAGGCGTGTGACCAATAGTTGGTACCTTTTTTGTAAATACATCAGAGTTGCGGTTTATTTTAGCGGAAGACTTTGGTTGAATAAAATATTAATTTATTTGAAGACTTTCTCGGATAATAAATACCCAGTGTTTGAGTTATAAAGCTTGTTGAAATACCGTTTGCAATATTTTAATAATTAAAAACTGAGCCATCTCTACCTTGCGAGCGTCTATCTCCATGAATGTCGATGTTCCTTGCTACCTGTGCTAATATGTTTCCCTGAAATGTGGGGAAAAATACGTCAGCATAAGCTATATGTTGGTGAACACGTATGACTCAATAAAACATTTGAATGACATTACAATACAAATATAGTTTTCTCTACAAGCTCAGCAGAAGCATTTCTACTTCTTGTCTATGTACCACTGCCCTACACACACAATTGTTCCCGAGCCACGTAGCCCTTACTGGGAGACTAGTTATGACCATTAGCCCGCGGCCACGTAGCCTTGGGAGAAAGTTCTAGAAGGCTCCTATCGTTTCTTGGAGTTCAAGGAAGATATTTAACAAGTTCTAGCAATGAAATAAAAAAGAAAAATTCGTAGCCCTCCTGGTACACTCCGCGCTGCGCGATTAGGGAGGCCAAGGTCGGTCGCGCGGCAGCTAGAGCTTCTGTTCAACAATTTTTGCAAACCAAGCCCGTTATGCACTATATAAACATATGTTATAAACCTAGACGAGATGGTTACTGGTTGCAACAGATATTTGAAGAGAGAGAGCAAAGATTGAAGGGTTTTGAGGCGAGGAATTAAAGAGGATCAAGAGTTCTTCCAAGGAGGTGTTAAAAGATCAATTACCGAGGGTTTTATCGCTCTAACTTTCATTCCTTGTTCATTGTTTCTATCATGTCTTTCTTCTTTGTGTTTAATACTTGTTTGGGATTGTTTTTAAGAATGATTCTAGGCTGGACTTCATGTCTACCTAGGTTTGATGAACATGTTTTGATGCTTGATTCTTGCTTTGGACGATTGTTTTGATTATTGTTTCGTTATATTAATAGTAAAGACTTGATTTTGCTTTCATGATGCATATGAGTGTTTATTATCTTGGTTGATTATTAACTATTGCTTCACATGGATCTTGTTTCTATTGATTGTGTTCTTTAGATATTAGGGTTCATGTTTAATCAATTACTTGGTGTTTTGATTATTGTGATTGAATAGGCCTATTAGATCATAGAAGCTTGTTGATCGTTGATTAGGATTTTGAATGTTCTGCTGAATTCCAATAGCTGTGAGGTGAGGAGTTGTTCATGTGTCTTGGTCAATTGCATTTTAGGTTAGATTAGTGACAATATTCTTGCTTGGTTATTGTGTTGATCCTTGTTCATGATGTCGTGTTTAGTTTATCAAGATATCTAGGGTTTAGTGTTTCGTGATATTGCTTGCTTGTGATACTATTAATTAACCCTAATTGATGACTTTGAGGAAATCAATCCAACTGATTGCTTAATAATCTAATAATTATTCTTGGGATTTCGTTTGATTAGATCAAGGGTCCTTTAGGGTTTGTTAGATGAATATGTTTAGAAATCAGTTTCTATATCATGTTAGTTGTCCATTGCTTGATGATTGTTTATGCATGGGATTCTTACCTAGGTAGATTCCTTCTCTTATTGGTTTCGATCTTGTGATTTATTGCTTGTTTTGAGTTTACTTGTTTATTTACTTTTTCAGTTTAATATTAGTTTAAAAACCCCCTTAAAACATTAATAATAAATAGTCGTGTCATAAGTCGAGTCTAATTAGTTAATTTACGTAATTTATAGAGTTCTGTGGGTTCGATATTCCGGACTTACTTAGCTTTAGTACAATTGATCGGTTCACTTGCCGGTGTTTTGTGTAGTTGAGTCTTAGGTCTAGTGTTTATTACTTTTTTAATTTAGTTAATATTTAACTGATTGTTTTTAGCATATCACGGGCATATAAGTTTACATGTTCACATGTTATATATTCTTACAAATGTTAAAAGTTTACAAGTCTATATCTTTAAAAGTTGACGAGTTTACATGTCCTCATTCGCTCAGTTGTTTAGTTAAAAAAGCTTTAAGTTTTGATAATAAAAAAAAGTATGAAAAAAAACTGTACATACCTATATAAGTTAAAAAAGGTTAGAAATTTGATAATTAAAAAAAAGGAAAATTATAGAATGAACATCGTTTACCAAGAATTTTCAAAAATAGACATGTTTATTTTTAGTATTCGTCTATTTAATTATTGAGTTTTGGCCCAGTAAACAAGCGAGCTGCATGTCATGGTAGCCGTCTAAGACGGCTAAGCCTTAGCCGACACTTTATGGGCACTAAAATTTGTAAAAAGTAAATGGGACCCACTTTCAATAAAAATTCGACACGTGTCAAACACAGCTAAATTTGGCCTACAACTCTAGCTTTTTAGCAAGCATTCTTAACACTTAGCTGATTTTGGAATATGTATTAATTCACTTAGTTGGCTCATTATTTTCCCTCCTATTCTGCTCCAACTCGGCTCGCAAGCTAATCTTCACTTATTTCTTCCTTTTAGCCGCGCAGATTTAGCCGTTAAAATTAAATACTTTACCTACCGAATTAAATACTTAGTGGGCTTGCATTTTTCTCTCTATTAGCGGTCTTCTTTTATTTTTTTAGCCGAATAAATTTAGCCCCAAAGTTAAATAAATTTACCTACCCAATTAAATACTTGGTCGTCTTTTTTTTTTCTCTCAATCATCTTTTTTTCTCTTAGCTGACATGTTTTAGCCACGATATTAAATGTGTTTACTTACTAAGTTTAACATTTTTACCTATCTTTCTTACTCCACCATATCTATTTTTCCTCATTTTTTAAAATTAATATTAACTAAGATATTAAAGCAATCAAATAAGTAAATTAATACTGTGATTTTTAACAAACATTTTTTTTAAACATGAGGAAAAATATATCCAGTTTAGTTAAGAAAGTAAAAAATCTTTAGTAGGGTGAAGATGATTTTATAGGAATGGTAGGTAAAAATATATACCTAGTAAGTAAACACATTTAATAGCGTATAAAACATGTCGGCTAAGAGAAAAAAAAAACGGCCAAGAGAAAACAAATATAAGTCACTTAAGTATTTAATTGGAAAGGTAAAAGTATTAATATAACATTCGTTAATTTTAAAACCCGAAAACCCGACCCCATTATAATTTTTTTGTTTTGTTCTATTTAAATTTATATATCTTTATAATACTATTAATTAATCTCAATTTTCATTTCATGTATTTTATGTGATCATTTCTACGCAAATATACTTTTTACCACTTTTGTAGCATTGCATACTCATTTAAAACATTCATAATCAAGATAATTTATTCATAAACTTTTCTCATGCAAATCACTAGAATAAATCTTGGATTATTATTATTACCATCTTTTTCATATGTTTTTATTAACTAATAAAAATAAACCAATGATTTTTTAATTAAATAAAAATTTATTGGAAGAGTTAAAAACTTTGAAAACCTTTTAAACCATTTTAATTTTTTTAATTATATTAAATATCATTAATTTTCATAAATTCCATAAGACATAACAACTCTATATTTTCACTATAAAACGGGGACAAATCCTCCATTATTTGCACACCTCAATCCACTATTTTCTTATGATTGAAAGCACTAACAAGTAAGTTTTATGATTTCATGCACTTTATAGTTTTGTTTTGATTTAATGTTGAATGTTCATAATTTGTTCTTCATGGTCATGATAGGGCGAAAGGCTCTTTAAAACGTATAAGTATGTATGTAAAGTAAGATAAATTATGAAAGTATGAAAGAATGAAAGTAAGAATGAAGGTATATACTTATGTATGTACGAAAGAAAGAATGAACATGTTAAGTAATATGTATCTTTGGATACGTATAAGTAAGTATGTGAATGTATTATATGTTACCTGTTTTAACTAGAACTCACTCACCGTAGCTGGCTTTTAGTATGTATGCATGTGAATAGACTGAAGCACTTGGCTTGAGAGGTAGACACATGACATGATTTGAAGGGACTAGCATCCAGAGAAGATTTGTCATGATGTTTTAATAAATTATTAAACTATTTATGTTATGTGTTAAAGACAAGTTTATATGTTTTGTATGAAGTTTTAATATTCCGCGAAAGTTTTTAATTAACTTTGATATTTGATAATGTGTTTATGAGTAAATCCAACGTCAAAGTAGGGCACCGGGACCGGGGCCTTATAATATTTCCTTGGTTGAATGGTGTTTAAGTCTAATGTTGAGTGATGGAGAAAAACTGACGTGGCAAATGAGAGAAATGATTTGTAAAGACAAGTTTATATGTTTTGTAAGAAGTTTTAATATTCCGTGAAAGTTTTTAATTAACTTTGATATTTGATAATGTGTTTATGAGTAAATCCAACGTCAAAGTAGGGCACCGGGACCGGGGCCTTATAATATTTCCTTGGTTGAATGGTGTTTAAGTCTGATGTTGAGTGATGGAGAAAAAACTGACGTGGCAAATGAGAGAAATGATTTGTAAAGACAAGTTTATATGTTTTGTACGAAGTTTTAATATTCCGCGAAAGTTTTTAATTAACTTTGATATTTGATAATGTGTTTATGAGTAAATCCAACGTCAAAGTAGGGCACCGGAACCGGGGCCTTATAATATTTCCTTGGTTGAATGGTGTTTAAGTCTGATGTTGAGTGATGGAGAAAAAACTGACGTGACAAATGAGAGAAATGATTTTGAGTGATGTATACCCCCCTAGACTTACTTGAAAACCATAATAACATTACTTTTAAAAACCAAATACACGAATGGCATAATTAACTCTTATCTATATTTAGCTTAATTTATTTATTTTAATTTACCTATTCTTAACATAATATATCTTTATTTTTGTCCATAATCAATGGTTTTCTTAAAATATATTTATATTTAATTTCTTGTGTTCTTTTATAAACCGATGCAATAATATGCCCTAAGTAATACGATACATAGATTAAGGTTCATGTGATTACACGTGGTTCTGAATTTCTGATTCGAGTTAGGATCAGTGTGGTCCATGTGGTTGAGGAAATTAGAAAGCTAGTTGGAAGTGTGAATATGATATATATATAAATATATACATTTAAACTTTTTATCCAGCTGCAAAATGGTTCCAATTATAAAAACCCAATGGTTTTAGTTTCTGGTAGAGGATCATTCAAGCAGTTCTTCAATCAGAGAATTAATCCAGATGGCTTCTCAGATAAGTTTGCATGGTACGTACTACTGTTAAAAAGTATTTATATGTTTAACCTAGATCAGTGATAGTAAGGTGACGGGGGCGATTTTTTTGTTGAACACCACCCCGGCGACTAATGGGCGAAATGTGGGGGGATGAACTCTTGTCGCCCTTCTCACTTTTGTTTTATTATTATTACTAGTTTTAAAACTCGTGTAGTAAACGGGATAATCCTAATAAAGTTAAGCAATCATGCTACATTTATATGCAACTTGCCATTAATAGCTTTGCTAACTATGCATGCTAATATTCTGCATATATATTTAGTTATTTATCTCATCACACCACTCAAAACAGGTGAACAAAATCATGTAAAAGATTCATGAGATTAAAAAATCGTCCACATCATCAAAATGACCCACAAAAACTGCATTTGCTTATCGATTATTCCAAGATATATTGAAAGTTAGAAACTGATCCCTTGAGTTATTTTGGTTAAAACAAAAACTCATTTCCACAAAGAAAATTAGAGTTTTTTTTTTTTTTTCTTTCAAAATGGATGGAGAGGAAAAAATATTTATCAATATAGGTTATTTTGAAAATATTTACCAAAATGGGATTTTTTGGTTTCTCTCTTTTTATTTAATTCTTTTAACTCTAGGGTTAGGAAAAAAACCAAACAATTTTAAGCAACTAACACAACGAATTTTTTTAACAATCTAATGACTCTCATCTAACATCAATTTTGTATTTATTTTTTATTTTTAATGTTTTCGAGCAACTAATTTTTAGTTTTTATTTTTGTTTTTTTAACTAACTTATTACATTTATTTTCTTTTTATGTTTTCTTTAATCAAGCATGTTAGGTACAACTTAAAATTTTTAGTTTTATTACGTTCTCTACAAATTTCACAAAGGTTACCACTTTTTCCTTCTTTATTGTCCATTCTATTTCATAGCTTTTTTTGAGCGAGGGCAACCCTTTTTTATCTCGTTTTAGATCCGAGTTTGGAGTAATCTAATAGATGATGAGTGTGGCCAATAAGCTTCATGAGTAATTGAGGAAAACTCGGATGACCAAGTAGCACTATAATCTACAATTGAGTAATTATGAACGTATTGTCTAGTGTTCAAAGAATGTATTCGTAACCGTAAACTAGACATTGTGTTTAAATGTTCATTCAGAAGCACAAGCACTACTTGTATTGCATTAATTTGATCCATTTATGTTAAAAAAATTGACTCATAAGCATCAGACAATATAATTATTACAAGAATCAAACAAAATATTAAAGAATACAGATCTCAAAACACAAAATACAAGAAACAAAGTAAATATTATAATAATAAATAAAAAGAAGCAACGTCACAGTGAATAAAAACAAATAGAAGAATATACAAAATAAAATAATCAAACCCACATACATGCTATTTTTCCTATTAAACAAATTCGGACATTCGGAACAGTGGAAGAATGGACCTGCGATAGGAGAAAATTTATAAAAAAACCAAATCAACATGTATGAAAAAACAAACATGAAATCAATGAAAATGCTGAAGTATGAATATCAAACCGGGGCTTTGCATTTAAAAACTGAGACCGTGAGCCACAAAGAATTAAATAAATTAAAGGAGTGAGAAATAAAAAAAATCCTTATTTTGGTAAATATTTTTAAAATAACTTATATTGGTAATACTTTTTCCTTTTCACCTATTTTGATAAAAAACTCAAGAAAGTTATATATTGTAAAAAATAACCTGTATTAATAAATAATTTTTACTCTCAAGTCTCAAGAATGACAATTAAAGTTTTCAAAGCCATTATATTGTTAAAAAAATCATACATATTTTTTTTTCCAACATAGTATTATGAGGTGATTGATTAAAAGATGAATTTGTCACCCATGGCTTCTAGCCTTCTACTCTCATTGAGATCCTCATCATCAAAATCTCTTCCACTATCAGACCTGCATTTTCTTTTGCTTGCTTGCATGCCTACCAATTTGGATAATACTAAAATGACTTAAAAGCATAAACTTGTAGTTTAATTGAAATGCAAAGCAACCTATAAGAGGGAAAGGGCACTAATACGTACTACTCATGCATCGTCCAATCCTACATCGTCATTTCATATCTACCTCAAGTACCCACAAACCACGAAATCACTAGCAACACATACCCACAAGTACCCTAAAACTTTATGTGTAATAAATTGATTACTAATGAGTGTTTTTAATTCTACAAAGGTCTAAAGAGTAGTATATTCACGGTAAACGTTTGCCATAAATTGTTATTTAGCAATCTACCCATATAGGTAGGGGTTGTTTGCCATGTGATAAAGAACCCATAAAGTCTACCCACACAAGTGTCCCGACCCCTCTAATAAGGAATGTTCTCACCTTGTGGAGTTGTCTGACTATCTCTTAGATTTCCCATGAGATAAGAAACCATAGTAAGTTGCTTTTTCAAGAGTAAAGGTAAAATCCAATGAATTTAGTGCAACTGTGTAATTTAATTACCAAACTAACAATATCATTACAAAATTTAAGGATGCTTTACACATTATAAAATGCTTACCGCTGCGAAAAATCACTCTGTTCCTTGAGCAAGAACTCGAATAGTTGGTTTCAGTTTCTAATCCAACCGTAAAAAGTTATAAGAATCGTTACTGGACCATGAAATTGAAATATACCTTATCTAGTCATATGCTTCTTTTTCTAAAGCTCAAGATGCCATGAAGTGATTGCTATATTACAAACAAACAAACAAAAGTTGTCGCACTGAAAGCATAATTATCTAATGGAAAAAATATAACTTATGTGCAATCTGCAACTTAGCGAAAAGGGATCTATAAAAATATTCCTGATAATCCGAGTTGATAATAGTTGTAAATTTATTTTCATAATCTGTTAAAACAACACCATTACACCCTTAAAACAAAAACTCACTATTTGCTAACTGGACGCCACATAGCGCAAGTCGACCAATTTTGTATCTGCTCCAGTTCACATAGCCTAATGATTGTGTCGGTTGGTTATACGTTTTTAAGCGTCACGATCCAACTGTATATATGTTTAAAATAAAGTTAACATCAAGAGGTGTTGCAAATAAAGAAACCATATTTGTTTAAATGCATTGTATGTTCGTTTATTATCCAAACATATATTCTACAGCAAAGTGGTACCATTAAGGGCAGAGGTGGATCCAGGAATTTTAGCTACGAGGGGCATAAAATACTGGGTTTGGATCAAATACAAATGAAATTAACATGCTAATTGTGAGAATCAAGTAGAGTAATTATATATACAAGTATAGTAATTATGTAATTACATCATAGAGTTATTACATAATAACTCTATGATGTAATTACATAATTACTATACTTGTATATATAATTACTCTACTTGATTCTCACAATTAACATGTTAATTTCATTTGTATGTTAACTTTTCCCCAAAATAAGTTGGGTAAGAAAACGGGTTGGGTCAAAGAGAACATGGTCGGCCAACCATTCTAACGGTCCAGAGCAGAAATTGAAATTTCGGCCAAGCATATAAGATGGTAAATTGATCTTTTCACCGCCCTTTAAAATTTAAAATACCACCCTTTAAAAATTAAAATAGATATTTAATTTTGTACCGAAGAGTCACACTAATTTTCTTTTACAATTATTAATGAATAAGTTCTTTTTCTTAAAACAAGCATTATAAAGAATTCATAAAATCAATTAAATAATATATCAAATAAAATTAAATTCAAAGCTAATGACTAAAACTACCATCTAAAATAAGCAAAAAAAAAAAAGTTTAATATATCCGTTAAAAAAATTCAGCTCAAATGATAAAAGTTGTTACAAAATAATTAAAATGATTAAGTAAATAGTAAATAACAAACTTAATTTAAATTTAATACGCCCTGCTTGCGGTGTGCGCATATAATGTATATATGTGTGAACCCTCGGGTGGGCAAAAGTAAAATTGCACCAATTTTGACATTATTTTACTAATCTCATGAAAATAACGTTAAAAGTGGCGGAAGGTTAATCAGGCATCATGTGGTGGCGTTGATAGCCGAAAGACAAGGGCACATGCACTAGTCAGCCGGTGTCCCCATGATTGAGTGCTATGTGCTTTATGTCCAAGGCTTGATGCAAAACTACTATCGAGCCGGGGGTCACACCGGAAGCAGCCTCTCTATCTCTATGGGATAGAGGTAAGGTTGTCTACATCTTACCCTTCTCAGACCCTACCATAACATTGCTATTGATGAGATATGAGTACGATGATGATGATGATGATGATGATGATGATGATGATGATGATATGAATTTAAATTTAATGTCAAAAAAATTAGAGAAGGTCACGATTTAAAAATGAAAATAAAAAGATACTCAATAAACTGTTAGGGTTGAAATGTGGTTTTACAACACTACCCTTAATTCCTTATATCATTTACCCACTTTCTTTTCCACCATTCTTCAACCTGTTACCTTCTACCGTCGCTGACCGGAAAAATTTTGATAGTTCCGCCTTGCTGTCTGATTTATTTCGTAACTGGCGATAACAGACGATGGGCACTGGAGTGATTATTGACTCATCATAAACTTTCGTATACCCGTAACCACAGTATTCTGGCAGGTGGACGGTGGTCACTGGCCCACCGTACACAAGCTTTAAATCTGCCCATGATTGAGGGTATAATTGAAACAACATCAATCATAACCAATAAACCCACCTATAGAAAAATCATATCTAGTAAACCCACCTATAGCAAAACTATACACGTGAATCTTTATGTATATCCGTGAAGACAGAGAGGCTGTTTTAAGGACACTTCCGACTCCACGCCAAACAGACCAACAAACAAAACTAAAATATAAAAGAAATATGAAGCTACCAATAACTCAAGGAAAAGAAAAAATAGTAAAGTAAAAAACATATATAACATATATACATAAATAGAGATAAGCAATAACACATACGATAATCTACCTTGTAGAAAAATCTAAGACCCAAGACAAAGCTAAAACCACAAACCTTTTCCCTAAAAGTCCTTAACCTAACATGGATCATGTCCTCAGAAACGTGCATGTCTATCGAATCAAGCTTAATTCTCTCATCCCAAGTCAATTTGGGTTTGCCGCTACTCCTCCTCCCATCTACATTAAGGGTTTCGACTACCGTAACTGGTGTTGTCTCATGCCTCCTCTTCACATACCCAGTTCATCTCAACCTCCCTCCCTATTTTATTTGATATACGTTATCCCTAACTTTTCCTTAAAAACATAATTTCAAATCCGATCAAACCTAGTGCAACCATGCATCCATCTCAAGATCCTCATCCCTGCTACCTCCAGATTAAACCTATAATATTTTACTTTTATTTTAGCTTGGAAAATTTTTACTCACAATACCCGAGTGGCTGCTCTCCATCAACACTAGGTTGTCTACACGCAGTGGGCTACATAATTGTCTCTCTCCATCTCCTTTTACAAATGATCCTAAATACTTGAATTTGGTTGAGTGCGAAACTATTTGATATTTAATATGTGTCCTTACCACCACCTGTACACTTAATTCATCATAAATTCACTCCATCTTAGATCGAAAAATCCTCAAACATTTGCCCTTGTGAGCTACACGTCGCTCATCTAGCCTTACATTCAAGCTTTGTTTACTCTATGAAATCAACAGACTATCATCCACACACATTCAAGCTTAATTTGTTTACTCTATGAAATCAGCACACTATCATCCACACATATTCAGGCTTTGTTTACTCTATGAAATCAACACACTATCATCCACAAAAAGCAAGCACCATGAATCGTCTCCCGAATTGACTTTGACAACTAATCTAGGACCACAATGAATAAAATAATGCACACCCTTAGTGTAGTCCTATCTCCACGGGGAAGAAATTGGTACCCCCACAGGTGCATGAACGCTCATTGTGGCCTTGGGATACATACTCCTGTTTAAGTCAATATATTTCTGATCGATGTCGAAAGGTTAATAAAAAATATTTATAAAAATTACCTTTACTAGCTAGGAAGAGTAAGGTGTCAAATCCACAGGAATTAGTGGAAAGTGCAAGTAAGACTCATGACTTACTAATATTTAAACTAGGTGGATAGACGATGTCAAGTACGTATTTTGAAAATTTATTTGGTTGTAACACATGAGAAACAATGATTATACATCAGGTTCGGGATATGCAATAAAATGACTGGAGATAATTTATAAAAATTGGTAAATAACACAGACATGATACATTTATTAGAATATATAAATAACTACTATAAACGGTAGTTTGGTTATGATGATTCACATAACCTAATCCGAAGATTTGACACAATTGAACGCAGTTTACCTAATTATCAATTCGTTAACTTGACTTATATCAATGATTAATGGTAAATGGTTCAATGACAATAAGGACTTAATCCTAAATTATGCTGATCAACACGAACCAAATAACTAATGATAAACGAAAGTCCTAGAAAAAAAACTGTTTAATCGATTCCAATAAAATATAGATTCAATCAACCAAAATATTAATCAAAACTAAATCCCAATAAATTTAATGTTCATAATAATAAGCATTTCATATGCAAACCCTACACCAAAAGTGGTCACAAGCGGTTTAGCCTTGCCTTTGCATCATGAATCCTTTAATTGTTGGTTGGAAGGATGAAACCATGGAAGAATTGATGATCGGGAAGTGTTTAATGGTGGATAATCACTTCCCAATACCCTAAAACGGCTGGAAGAAGTTAAGTTTTCGTAACCCTAAGGTTATGTTTATATATGAGGTCAAAAACCTCATTTTCGCGTCCTTTTACGAACTTGGCACAAATTGTGCTCATGGGACCGCAAGTTGCGGTCTTTCTCCCAAAATTGTCTGATCTTCGCTAGTACTTGCGACCTTTCTCATCATACAAGACCACAAATTGTGCCCTGGCGGTGAAACTGCGGCCTGTCTAGTCTTTTTCATTTTGCCTCCATATCTTGACACCGGCATCATTCATCTTCGTATTAACTCTTGAGCAAGGTTGCAAAAGTCGCTAGACGGACCCTAGGCGGTGGACTGGAGAGTTGGGAGTACTTGGGGTTAGTCGGTGAGTATTTGGCCTTAGTCAGAGAGTACTTAGGGATGACTCACCGAGAACTCGACCTAGGCGGAGATTAGTCGGGGATTACTCATTGAGTACTCGGCGCCTAGGCGCTATTTTTACAACCATGCTCTTGAGTATCATCCCAATTGCTTCCACTAAGCTCTGTTTAGCTCCATTAAGCACTAACACACCTCTAATCATAATAGATTTCAAAGTAATCATGTCTGATATGTATAAATAACTAAAACACACGACATTAGACATTAAAAACACATTCTTTTACCCACTCATCAATTTCCTCGGAACACTTCTATCCTCTAGACTATCCCAAATCAATCTACGTGGAACACTATCATATGTCTTTTCTGGGTCAATGAACACCACATGTAGGTCTCTTCTTGTTCACTATATACTTTTCCATCAATCTTCTTTGAATGTGTATCGCTTTAGTAGTTGGCTATCCTTTAAACCAAATTAGTTTACCTTCGACTTTTGTATGTCCATGGAGCTTAATCCCTCTATATGCGTCACCCATCTTCTTATAGAGGGAAAGTACGTCACTACTCCTCCACTGATCTGGAAGTTTTTCAGTTTTGAAAATAGGATTGAACAAAGTAGTTAACCATTGGACTCCTTCATCTCCCAAATATTTCCACACCAAAATCGGTATGTTATCTAAACCAACCACCTTAGCTTTTCCCGTCTTCCTAAGTGTCGTCTTCACCTCTTCATGTGTAATACGTCGACAATAGTAGTGTTTTGTTGCCACCTTTGAGTGTGTTTTTGACTAATTAAACTGAGAACATGAGTACATGGTATTTAAAATAAAAACCTAGCTTGGGAACTAAGTTCCCAGAATAAAGGAAACAAAATAGTATTGAGAAATACGTCCTTCCTATACTTCCCCTCAAGCTGGAGCATGAAGATTGCAATGACCTAACTTGTCTAATAACGAATGTAGTTTCTTTTCACCGATGGGCTTCGTGAAGATATCAACCATAGGACACATAGTATCAATATGTAAGCCTTCAAATTTTCCCATTTTCTCACAAAATAACAATCTATTTCCACGTGCTTTGTTTGTTGGTGGAGGACTGAATTACTAACAATATGTTTAACCTCCAAGTTGTCACAAAACAATTGAGTAGGGAATTTTGTTCAACTCCTAAGTCCTTCAAAAGCCACCGAAGCCACAAGACTACACTAACAATGGAGGCCATGGCCCGTACTCGGCCTCCACTAATGAACACGAAACAACTAATTGTTTTTTTTGACTTCCACGAGATAGTGCCCTAACCAACATGATCAAATAACTTTTCTTGTGTATGGACATCCGAGACAGTTTGAGTCACTATAACCAACCAAGTTAGTTTCACCTACCTTTGTAAGTAAAACTATAATTATTTATCTGAAATAAAAAGTTATTATTATTATAGTAACTATTTAATTGACTTAAATTATTATTAGTTAATGTTAGTAATTTTTATTTGATTCAAATAATTGAAAATGGTTTTGGATCGGAAGGGATGAAAAGTGAATGCGTTCTCTTTGTTTTGGGATGGTGGGATATGATGGAAAAGGGTGAGGTGGTGTGATACTGAGGAGAGAGTTATATGATGAGTGGGATGGAAAAATGTATTTGCTTCACCCTTAGGATATGGTTTGTTAATTAGCTTATATATAGACTAGTTTGAGGCCTGTGTATTACACGAGTAGTTCTTGAAAATACAATAGTTAATAAATAATCAATATACAAGAAACAATAAACCCGTTAAACACTAATACATTCGTTTTAGAATAGTCTTTATAACAATTTTAAAGTAAAAGATAATTATAAATATCAAATATTTGAAAAAAAAATAGGAAGTAAATATTAAATTAACAAATTTTGAAGCATAAATTTTAATAATGGTATCTATTATTTTACTATTATAAATTTGTTAAAAAGGGTGATGTTTAATGTAGATGTGATAAGTGGCAAAACTTGTAGCCTTTTATTAGAGAGCATGGATTATTATGTGAACGCATTTTGTATGTTCACTCAAGTTGTTTTTCGGGTTTATTAATGAGAAAAGATTTGTGAACAGCGTGTTCGCAAAATTACCCTCGTGTTATCTGTGTTTTTATACCATTGAAGAGGCTTCAATTATGACAATGTATGTTTTCTAATAAACATTGAATATTTCAGAGATTTTTTTAAACTTGAATATTAACTGTATTTGATTTTTGATTCAGTACCATGCATGTAACCTTCTGATTCCTAAAATAAATATTTGAACACTAATACTGTGATTCTAACATGTTTTGATCTATAAGCTGATTACTAACTGATATATAAGCTATCTGCAGGGGGGGGCATACATTGTCCGAGCCCTTGTTGGTTGAAGAAAATTCAAGCCAACTAGAAGAACCTAGTTTCTTTAGCAAATTGACTTTTTCTTGGGTGAACCCATTGCTTAATAAAGGTTACAAAAAACCGCTAGTTCTCGATGATATCCCATCTCTAGAATCCATAGACCAAGCTGTGGTTGCCCACGAAAATTTCACAAAAGCATGGATTCGCTTCAAACAGAAAGATTCTTAAACAATGGTAACATGGTTCTTAAAACATTAGCCAGAGTTTATTTCAAAGAGATTGTTATATCAGGAGTTTGTGTGTTTCTTAGGACAATAGCCGTTGTGTGTAGCCCATTATTACTATATGCTATTGTATGCTATACAAACCGTGAAAGTAAACATCTGTATCAAGGGTTTTTTCTAGTCGGGTGTTTATTTGTAGTTAAAGTGACCGAGTCACTAAGTCATCGACAGTTTTACTTTATTGCAAGAAGAACGGGCATGAGAATGAGGTCGGCTTTAATGGTGAAAGTGTATGGAAAACAACTCAAACTTTCTCATTTAGGAAAGAAACGACATTCCGCAGGGGAAGTTGTGAATTACATAGCGGTTGATGCTTATAGAATGGTTGAACTTCCTATGTGGCTTCATGTGGCATGGTCTAGTTTCATTCAACAATTTCTAGCTATTGGTGTATTGTTTTCGATAGTAGGAATAGGTGCATTTCCCGGTTTAGTCCCTCTAATCATATGTGGGCTTCTTAATTTACCATTTGCAAAATCTATTAAGAAATGTCAATTAGAATTCATGGCGGCCCAAGATCAGAGACTAAGATCCACTTCTGAGATCTTAAACAACATGAAGGTTATAAAGTTACAATCTTGGGAAGAATAATTCAAAGAAATAATTGAATCTTGTAGAGAAGTTGAATTTAGCTGGTTGACCGAAGCCCTATTCAAGAAGATTTATGCCACAATTTTGTTTTGGATGTCGCCAACACTCGTTTCTTCAGTGGTATTTTTTGGATGCTTGTTTTTGGAAGTGCCCCTTTAGATTCTGCCACAATTTTTACCGTTTTGGCCACCTTAAGAACTATGAGTGAGCCCGTAAGGTTCTTGCCCGAGGCGATTTCTGCATTAATTCAAGTCAAAGTATCTTTTGATCGGATTAATTCTTTCTTAGTTGATGATGAACTTAAAGATGATTTAGTGCAACTAGGCCAAGAATTGGAGAAACCAGATGTTCGTATTCGAATAAAAGATGGGAATTTTGCATGGGATCCAGAATCGCCTATTCCAACACTTAGTGATGTAAATCTTGAAGTGAAATGTGGTCAGAAAGTTGCCATATGCGGATCAGTTGGTGCGGGAAAATCATCTTTGTTATATGCTATTCTCGGAGAAATATCCAAAACTTCAGGAATAGTAAGTTGATGTATATTGGTACTTGTTTTACCAGGTAATCATTTTGTATTTTATATGACGATATGTACGTCGTTTAATTGCTGCAGGTGGATATTTTTGGATCATTGCTTACGTTAGCCAAACATCTTGGATTCAAAGTGGTACAATTCAAGATAACATATTGTTTGGAAAGCCAATGGATAGAAATAAATATGAAAAAGCCATAGAAGCTTGTGCTTTGGATAAAGACATTGAATCTTTTACCCATGGAGATCTAACCGAAATAGGCCAAAGGGGGATTAACATGAGTGGGGGTCAAAAGCAAAGGATTCAACTCGCACGAGCAGTATACAATGATGCTGGCTTCTAGATGACCCTTTCAGTGCAGTAGATGCACACACTGCAACAACCCTTTTTAAGGTAAGATTTTGCCCAACCTTCGCCACTGTATCTTACTATCAATTTCTTAAATTTTTTTACGTCAATGCGATATAGTATTTGTTTGTTTCCTTTAGTTGATTTTGAAAGTGAATTCCATATACGAGATATAAGAAAATGCAATTTGATTATCAATTTATCATTAACCTTTCAACACCAAATTATATTCAACATTTCTTGACAGGAAATTTTTTAAAATTTTCGTTTCAGGATTGTGTTATGACTTGTCTTGAGGGTAAAACTGTCATTCTTGTCACTCATGAAGTGGAGTTTCTCTCATCTGTTGACAATATTATGGTAAGCAGGATTAAAATTATCATTATTATATTAGGATCTTTTTACATATATACTTCTAAAACATCTTGTTATATGTCATAATATGGTCTTTACCCTTTTAAAACATGAGAATTTTCATTTTTCTTCCCATTAGCTAATAATAAATAAAATTAATTACTAACTAACAGTCTAAGTCTAAGTCTATTTCAATGTATAAACAAATTGGAAAAATTGATATACTACGTTATGTTTTCTTTCTTCATTCAATAGAACAATCAAATTGTTTATGTTTTCAAACTATAATAATTTTATATGTAAATTTGAGTTTTAAAAGGATATATAAATAAATTTTGCGAGTACATGCATAAAATGCATAAAAAATGTAAGTTATATCGCCTACACATAATCTAGACATATGTATTATGGTTGAAAATTAAAAACATATGTACAATTATTATGATTGTTTTTTTTTTTGAATAAAAACAATCAATGTAAAAAGTACAAAGATTAAAAAAATATGTAATGTTATGTAATTCAGTTAACCATATATATACACTATATAATATATAAGGTAATTAGATTTAAATACTTCCAACTTCACTTGTTGACCAAGAGCACTCCCAAATAACAATATATTTACCATTACTTCTAACTTTCACATATTTTTTTTTGACACTCTCAAACTGATGAGACACCAACTCCCTTCGTTTTATTGCCGAGGTTGCATTTTCTTTAAGGAGGTGGCATGCATCATTAAGTGTAATATTGTTTTAAATCCGAAATCCTTGAAAAGCCAAAGCCCTAATCTTAAATCCCTCACCGTAGTGTCTCTCCACCTAAGTTCTCGGACCTTCATTACCATAGCCAACACCACCACAGCTGCACATCAACTGCCCAACCACCACACATACTGCAGTCTCTCTCTCTCTCTCTATATATATATATGTATGTATATCAAAATTTTTCATCAATTCATATTCTACCCCACCGTAATCAGCCACCATACCATCACCAGTGCCATCATTTGAACCACCACCACCACCACTTATACCGTCAAAACCATCTAAAACACCGCAAGTATCTATTTATTTCCTCATCACTATAGATTTTCTCTTTCTCTCTTTAGGTTGGGAATCGATTTCACAAATATATCTTTGCCTCGTCCGAAAAATGAGATGGCCCGATGGTTAGTTCAGAAGAGGCTCTCGTACTCGCTGATGAGGTGTGGTTGACAACGAAAGATGATGAGTGTTGGTGTATGGAACGACATTGGTGGTGACAGGGCGATGGTTGTGGTGGGGTGGGTTGGTGGTTGTAGAACAATAATTTCCATTAAACTAATTACAATACAAATACAGAGGAAATAACAATACATTGCAAATCAATATATAATTATGAAATTAACTATAAAAACAAGAATACAAAAATAAACAAAAGCAAAATAAAATGGTGTTGAGGATTTCTCGTAAAATGAGGTCCCTTAATGTTAGAAAAGTAAAATACAATATTATAATACATACATATGGATAGTGGTTACATCATTTCCTTACTTAGAGATTTGACAACTATTGCTAGCTAGCAAAGGAACGTTGAAGCAAGAATCAAGGACTCTCAATCTTTTTTTTATTGTATTTCCATACTTAAGAATTGTACTCTCTATTTAAGATTTCTTTTTCTCTTATGGAATTACAACGAATACAATCAATAAACAACTTTGATTTTTCCATTTGACAATATGGTATCAAAGCAGAGTACATGGTCTTAGGATCGATCTGCTCGAAATCGCTCATCATCTACCTTTATTTTTTTTCCTTTTTAACACCCGTTCAGCCTTATAAACACCATACTTCACCCTCCTTTTTTGAACCCGTGATAAAAACACCATGGCTGGGAACAATCTCAGCGGTGACCTCGCATTGCAGCACACTAATTTTCTCAAAAATAGTTTCAACAGGCAACATCAAACTCAGAAACAAACCCGGATAGATAAGACAAAATTAAAGTGCAGCCATGGTGGGATGAAGAAACACACCAGAGAGCGGTGCTTTAAACTCGCCGGCTTTCCCGAAGGGTGGAACGAAGGGCTCAAAAAGGGGAATAAAGAAGGAGCAAAGGCGGTGGCTTCCGCCATTGGCAACACCGGGTCTAGCGCTGCCGAAAATCTCGACAACCAGGGTGGAGGATTCGGTGGTGTTGCATCTGCTGAGAAAGAAGTTTCATACCACATGAATAGCGACCAGAGAGGTGAATAGCGACCAGAGAGGTAAAGGGTTTGAGAAAATATTCTCAAACCCTTGTATTTGCAATCCATTGTTTATAGACCCTTTAGTACAGAAAATGCTTAATACATCTCCGGAAGAAAATACGAATTTCAGTAAGGATACTTTGAACGCTTTGTTGTCTAAGCATCCCATCATGGCACCTCCGATTATGCCTGCTTCCTTGCTCTCTGGGTCTCCCCTTGTCGTGGACGTTGATAGTGTGCTTGGGTGCATTAAGTCTTTCCCTAAAGGGACTTCGTGTGGGCGGGACGGTTTGCGAGCCCAACACATTTTAGATGCGTTGTGCGGAGAGGGGTCTCCGATTGCGGATGGTTTGCTCAAGGCTATCTCTGCGGTGGTTAATTTATTTTTGGGGGGAAGGTGTCCTAAGGTGTTGGCAGAGTTTGTTGCGTCTGCCCCACTTACGCCGTTGCTTAAACCGGACAATGGGATTAGACCTATTGCCGTTGGGGCTATTTGGAGGCGGTTGGTCTCTAAGGTGGCTATGAGGGGTGTCGGGAAGGAGATGGTTAAATACCTCGGTGACTTTCAATTTGGGGTGGGAGTCCCCAGTGGGGCAGAGGCCGTGCTTCATAGCGCGAACAGGTTTCTAAATCAGTTTCATTCGGATGGGTCATTGGCTATGCTTACTGTTGATTTCTCCAATGCCTTCAACTTAGTAGATAGGACGACCCTTCTACATGAGGTTCGGAGTCGATGTCCTTCCATTTCTCTTTGGGTGGATTTTTTATAGGGGCAGTCGGCTAGGTTATATGTGGGTGATACTTTCATTAAATCCACCACTGGGGTTCAACAGGGGGACCCTCTTGGGCCTCTCCTTTTTGCCTTAGCTTTGCACCCACTTGTTCACCAAATCAGAGATCGGTGCAAGCTTTTCTTTCATGCTTGGTACTTGGATGTTGGCACGATTATCGGGGATACTAGAGAGGTAGCCAAAGCATTAGATATTATCAGGTCTGAGGGGCCTCGTTTGGGTCTTGAATTAAACGTTAAGAAAACAGAGTTATTTTGGCCAACATGCAATGGGGTGAAGGCACAGGAAGGGTTGTTCCCTTGCGGGATTGGAAGGCGGGTGCTTGGCGTGAAACTCCTTGGTGGTGCTGTAAGCCAGGATGCGGGGTTTATCAGCAGTTTGGCTATGAAAAGGGCATCTAGCGCTGTGGAACTGATGAGCTGTCTCCCAAGACTTCGGGATCCTCAATGCGAGCTTCTTTTGCTTCGCTCATGTATGGGAGTCGCCAAGCTTTTGTTCGGTTTGAGAACATGCCAACCTATGTATGTGGGGGAAGCTGTTTCTATATTTGACAATGGTCTTCGAAGGGCGATTGAGGACATCATGGTTTGTGGAGGTCCGTTCTTTGGGAATCTCCAATGGAGGTTGGCATCACTTCCGATCCGTTATGGGGGGTTGGGTCTCTGTTCGGCCGAGGATGTATCTACATATGCTTTTGTGGCTTCGAGAGCACAGTCGTGGTGTTTGCAAGACCATATTCTTCGGGGTTGTGATATTTATGGGTTGGACTCTGATTATGGGTGTGCGATGGATCGTTTACGTACTTCACTTCCAGATTTTGATCTTAGCGAGTTCTCTAATAAGGACACCGCCCCCCCCTAAAGCCCAACATGTTGTGGCGAGTGCCTTATTTAGTGGAATCGTCAAGAGTTTAGAAGTGAAGTTTGATCTATCCCCTCGCCAAAAGGCGGTGTTTGATTGCCTTCGGGCTCCTCGGGCTCAGGATTTTCTAACGGCCATCCCCATTGAAGGATTAGGCCAACGTATGTCGGGTTTGGAGTATCGGGCTATCCTTAAGTACCGGTAATGATCCCTATGTTCCCAACGGATGAACCTTGCCCAATTTGTCGTAAGGTCTGTTTGGATTCTTTTGGTGACTATGCGGTGCATTGCAAAGAATTGCCTGGCTTTAAATACAGACATGATCTGGTTAGGGATGTTCTGTGTGATGTTCTTAAACGGGCAGGGATTTCTGCTAAAAAGGAGGCCCCTGTTAACTTTCTCACGGATCCTATTGAAGGGAGGTCTACTTTACGACCAGCTGATATTCTTGTGTTCGGGTGGGCAGGGGGAAACACGCCTGTGTGGATCTTACAGGAGTGTCTCCTCTTGTTGGGCTCAGGGACCGTGGGTTTGTTGTGGGTCAGGCTGCGTTGAAGGCTGAATCGGGCAAAGTTGTTAAACACGAGAAAGCTTGTTTAGATAATCAACATGTCTTTCTACCATTTGCCTTTGATACATTTGGTTTTCTGGCTCCAGAGGCTGTGAAATTTTTGAGTAGGGTTCAGCGCGTCGTACACGGAACCTCTTCAGCTTCTAGGTCCCAAAACTTCGTTTTTAGCAGGATTGGCTTTGCTGTTCAAAAGGGGGTTGCGGCGCAACTTGTTGCTTGTTTGCCTGCCACTTTATTGTAATCGTTTTATAGTAAATTATATAAAAAAAAAATTTATTACTTTAAAAAAAAAAAAAAAAAAAAAGTAAAAATCTTAAAAGGTCTATTTATACTAACAAAGAGTCTCAAGAATATGTTTTTTTAAACAAACCCACTGAAGAGTCTAACAATATGAATAACGAATCTATTATTTTTGATACTGGTCAAATGCATAAAGGTTCTATTTTGGAAGTCGCCGGAGATTATGTTTTTCATGAAAATAATTAAATAAATCTATGGGAGAAGTTAATATGGTTGAAAAACATGAAAATTTGAATAAATCATGGATTTTTTATTGTGGTGCTACCGACACCATGACGTATGAATTATCTGATATAGTTTTAAAATCTCAACCAAAAATTAACCACATAAAAACCGCGAATGGGGGGGGGGGGGGTTGTTCCTGTAAAAGGAGGAGGAACCATTGAAATATCACCCACTTTAAAACTTTCGAATTGTCTGTATGTTCCGTCTTTGTCACATAAATTATTATCTATTAGTCATGTGACAAAAGAATTAAATTGTATCTTTTTAATGCACCCGACCTTCTGTATACTACAAGATATCAGGACGGGAGCAATTATTGGGCGTGACACTGAACGCCACAGATTATATTATGTGGAAGAAGTGACTCAACATGGCACTGTAATGCTGGCTCATGGAACTATTAATAGAGAAGCTTGGTTATGGCATAGGAGATTGGGACACCCATCTATCGGTTATTTACATCTTTTATTTCCGAAATTATTTCCCTTAAATGAGACATTATATTTTGAAACTTGTGTCATGGCCAAAAGCCATAGACACACTTTTAAACCAAATAACACGAAAGTTAATTCACCATTTTCCCTTATCCATTCGGACGTTTGGGGAACGGCAAAAGTCGTTGGTGGACAAAATTTTCGTTTTTTGTCATCTTTGTCGATGATTGCACTCGTATGACATGGATTTATTTTTTAAAACATAAATATGAAGTTTTTGATAAATTTATAATGTTTTATGCCATGATACAAACATAATTTAAGACAAATATCCAAATTCTTCGATCCGATAATGGAGGGGAGTACATAAAAGATTCAATGAAACATTTCTGTCAAACGAAAGGAGTAGTTCACCAAACATCATGCCCCCACACTCCCGAACAAAACGGCACTGTCGAACGGAAAAACCGCATTCTCCTAGAAATAACTCGAGCTGTCTTGATTGAATCTCAAGTTCCTAAGTCATTCTGGCCTGAAGCTCTAGCTACTGCTACATATCTCATCAATTGACTACCAACAAAAGCACTTGACCTAAAAACCCCTCTTCAAGCCCTTTCAGAATTTACCAATCTACCACCTGACCTTAAATTGCAACCACGAGTATTTGGGTGCTCTGTCTTTGTCCACATACCCAAAAACAATCGAACCAAACTCGATCCTTGCGCTGAAAAATGTGTATTTGTAGGCTACGGTGTCAATCAAAAAGAGTACTACTGCTACAGTCCAAAAACCAGTCATATGTATACTACCATGAACTGTGACTTCCTCGAAACTGAGTTCTTTTATACCTCCGATCAAAGTGGTCAGGGGGAGAAAGAACATGACTCACTGAGTTGGCTAAAATGGGTTCCAAAATGGGATTCATCATCCGAAGAAGTCAATCACAGTACCCAAGATGAGTCACACACTTCACAACGATCTACTGGACCAACAATACAACAATCTGGTGGACCAACAATCAATGTTCCAGACCAAAATCATCCCAACCTAACATCCGAGATAGAAGTAGAACAAACAATGCAGGTGGAACAAGAAGAATTGATACAAGAAGTGACAAGACAAGCGGAAACGACCAACAATCAGTGTTCCAGACCAGAATCATCCCAACCTAACATCCCAGTTGAACAAATAATACAGGAGGAACAAGATGAACCGATACAAGAAGGAATAAGACTGGAGGAAACAACCGAGGGGTATGTTCTTCCACCAAGAGTCAACAGAGGCATCCCAGCAAAATGATACTCTCCAGAAAGACAGTCTAAATCCTCTAGGTATCCCATGGCGAACATAGCCAGAGGGAACCTTTCCCAAGAAGCCAAGGCCTTTATGTCTTCCCTATACACTGAACAAATTCCTACGTCTGTAGAACAAGCCCTTGAATCAAAGAGTTGGAAGGATGTAATGGATACCGAAATGAAGGCACTAATTAAAAACAACACTTGGGAAAAATGTGACCTTCCTCCAGAAAAGAAGCCAGTGGTGTGCCGTTGGGTCTTTACAATCAAACACAAACCCGATGGAACAATTAAAAGGTATAAAGCACGATTAGTAGCTAAAGGTTACACCCAAACATATGGGGTTGACTACTCAGAAACGTTTTCTCCGGTAGCAAAATTTGACACAATAAGGGTTCTTTTTTCCATCGCTGCAAATGAAGGATGGCCTCTTCATCAGTTTGATGTGAAGAATGCCTTCTTACACGGAGAATTAGAAGAAAAAGTTTACATGGAAGCTCCACCAGGGCAATGAATTTCAAGACACATGAAGTTTGTAGATTGAAGAAATCTCTCTACGGGCTCAAGCAATCTCCTCGAGCTTGGTTTGGAAGATTCACTCTAGCAATGAAGAAATATGGATACCAACAAAGCAACTCCGATCATACATTGTTCCTCAAACAAAAAGGTAAACTTGTAACTTGTTTAATTATATATGTTGATGACATGATAATTACAGGAAATGATGAGGAAGAAATGAGGAAGTTGAAGGCAAACTTGTTCACAGATTTTGAAATGAAGGATTTAGGAAGACTTAAGTACTTTCTTGGAATTGAGGTACTAAGATCCAAACGGGGGATTTTTATATGCCAAAAAAAGTACATTCTTGACCTCCTAGCCGAGACGGGAATGATTGACTGCAAGCCTGTCGACACACCAATAAGGGTGAATCATAAACTCCAGATGGAAAAAGAATCTAAGCTAACAAATAAAGAAAGATACCAACGCCTCGTAGGCAAACTAATATACCTCTCACATACTCGTGCTGATATCGCATATGCAGTTGGAGTGGTTAGCAAGTTTATGCCTCAATCTCAAGTATCACATATGGAAGCAGTAATGAGGATTATCAGTTATCTCAAAGGAACAGTGGGTCATGGAGTTCTCTTCCAGCAAAACAAACATATGGATCCACAAACTTCTGACTGAGGTCGGGTTCCCTCCAAGCGAAGCAAGCAAGATTATGTGTGATAACAGAGCCGCAATACAAATTTCAGAGAATCCAGTCCAACACGATCGTACAAAACACATTGAGGTTGATCGAAACATCATAAAAGAAAAAATTGATGCTAGAATTATAGAGTTACCATTCATCCGATCAGAAGATCAGTTAGAAGATATATTAACAAAAGCTATCAATGGAAGGATATTCAACAAATGTCTTGGCAAGTTAAGTATTGGAGACCCCACTACTCAACTTGAGGGGGAGTGCTAGAAAAGTAAAATACAATATTATAATACATACATATGGATAGTGGTTACATCATTTCCTTACTTAAAGATTTGACAACTATTGCCAGCTAGCAAAGGAACGTTGAAGCAAGAATCAAGGACTCTCAATCTTTTTTTTATTGTATTTCCATACTTAAGAATTGTACTCTCTATTTAAGATTTCTTTTTCTCTTCTGGAATTACACAAATACAATCAATAAACAACTTTGATTTTTCCATTTGACAATACTTAAAACAGATTTGGGCCACCCAGAAATCAGGGATTACAACGTACAATCGAAACAGTATGTACTGTCGGGATTAACTTATCACCCGAACTGTACCTGAAATGATAGCGTGGAGGGTCAAGATATAACAATCATTGTGTGTCTTATCTTTCTGGCTCACTCATACTTGCTATATAAAGCAGTTTCAAGTGATGGCTCACCACTAAGGTGTCACAGATGCAGATATATTTGGTTGAGGCGCTAACATATGGAGCATGACTCACCACTACTAACGACACTTGTCACACACTTTCTAGGCAGTGGATACACGGCTCATACATTCTTATAGTGTTGACACATGGAAGCTACCACACGACACTTGTCACAAAAGATCAGATGTGACGACACTTGTTAAACCTATACACCTAGTGACACCACATAGTACCTGACAGTGGACACATGCCACACTTCCCGGTCCTACCACATAAAAATACTAAGGCGGCTCTCGGTGATGCGAGTGTGCGAAGTGCAAACTACGCCATTAAAGCGCCACATTGCGCACATCGCTCTTCGCCCGAACATGTGCCCTTGCGCGAGCGCGTCAGGTTCCCGCAACCTTGCTCATGCCACTGAATGTGTATTAATGTCATTCAAGAATGCATCCTTGGGAGCTCTCCTTCTTACAAGCCACTTCATAATTTCTCATTCTATCAATGTGAGACAAACTCATTTTCCCACTTTTACTAGTGCGGAATAAACCCACTTTCCATAGTTTACATTCTCAACCATACAACTTAGAGTGTCGATTTCGCATTCATCATTACTCTACCTTAGACACGTTTGCAATTAATTTAATAGTAACACATACTAATCATTATATGTGTCCAAAATTTCCAATAGTGCCCAAATTTAGGGTTTCATCTGTTGCTAGGTGGAATGGTCTGAAGGTGAATAGTGGTAGCTGATGTTGGTGGTGGATGGTAGGGTTTGTGTCCGGTTATTGCACATGTTGTCGGAAAATGAAATGAAGGTGAAGGGGATGGTGGTGGTAGGGGGTATGTCTATAATAAGTTTGAAGGAGAGAGATAGAGAGACTAAATCATGGGGAATAATATAAATATGCGCATGCTACATCAGAAAAGTGTATGTGCCACTTCAACAATAAAACTAACGAAGTTAATGTCCCGCTAATTTGGAAATGCCAAAAGAAACTAAGGTGAATGTTAGAAGTGACAGAAAACATCTCATTAATTAGGAGTGTTTTCAACCAATAAGTGAAAGTTTTGAGTATTTAAATGCAGTAACCCTGTTATATATGATATTAAAACTTTTCGAGGATATAGGTATAGCAACCGTGACATTCATAAATTGGTATAATATTGTACTAAAATAAAATTGTAATACAAAGGTAAAAGAAATAACATTGTACTATCGGTTACAAACAATGTTGTAGATATAGCTAGGCGCTAGTCGGGCGGTAGGGTAGGGACAAACGATTAATCGGAATTAATAGGGATTATCGGAATTTATCGGATTGTGATTTATATGTATAAAATTTCAATATTGACCGTTATTGGACAAATAAGGATTAATCAACGACAAGTCGGTAGACTAGCGATTAATCGACGCCTAGTCAGGATTTTTACAACACTTGTTACAAGAAAAATTAAAAAAAAAAACATGAACAAGAGAAAAAAGAAATGAAAGTTAACGATTCCTCTTCAACATGGGTCTCCTAAAAGTTAGGCTGCTTCTCAATAATAATGTGTTTGTCTTCTAAAGTACAAAATATGATTGGATGTACAGTGTCGGGAAGACATTAGCGTTTGAAACATGTAGCAAGAAAGTGCTCCGATCATTAGAAACTTGCTATGGTTGATTTGTGGTGGGGTTATGAATCCAAGATATGCTTAATTGTGTTTTAAACTAAGGCTTCGGCCTTAGTTTTATACTCGAACCTAATGAGAAACAATTATCTATATATAGTAAACGTGAATGTTGGCGCCGCAGAAAGCTTGAGAATATTGACTTAAAGTTCGGTTTATAGTAAACATAGATTTTGTTATAGTCCAGTGGTCATGCAGTTATTGTAACTACTAAAAATGTTAAACGGAACGCAGGTTCGAGTCTGGCTGATTTGTGGTTACTTAGTTTTTGATTTTTTTAGTTCAGTTACCATAATAAATATAACGGAACCGACCAAATGTCATTTTTTTGGTTTTAGTTCCGGGACCATAACAAATCTAAAAGGAACCGACCGAGTTCGCGCAGACTCGTGGCCTTATTTAAAGCCCATGACCAACAACGCATTTTTGTTTTTTAGTTCCGGTATCATAAGGTACGTAATCAAAACTGACCGAATTAGTGTCAAGTTACCGCGTCAATGTTCGGGACCGACAACGCTTAGTTTTTACCACGGCCCGGGTTTGCCAACCAAATAAACATCGTCTTAAATATTTTGTTTTCTTATATGTTAATTTGACGAATTATTTTTTTGGGTTATAAGTTTTAACCCTCATGTTTTATCAATGGTGTCTATATCGTAACGAACGCAACCGGTAGTGACCGAATTCGTGTGGACTAATCGTTGTAACGCTAAGGTTTACCAACACCCGATTTTCAACACGGGGGTTTTGCCAGCTGTCCCGGCGCAACGGGCCGGGGAGAAAAACTAGTTAATACTAATTTGCATGGGTTGGAACCGAAAATACGTGATTGAACCACGTGGCAGCAAACCCCCCCCCCCCTGATCGTCATTTTAGTCATGCAAAAACCTAGTTAAACTAGATAGCTATAGTAAGTAGAGTATCGTATTCACGAAAAACATATTGCACTTCTCGTTTAATTATTTATTCTAAAACTTCATTTAAAATTAAGTAACTTAAGTGGGTAGTCAATTTTAAGCAAAATTTGAAAAATGGATTACAAAAAGCAAATAAACTTGATTAGAAAACAATAATTTAAAAGTTGTAGACTAAATAACCTAGTTACTATCAAATGAAAACCACATACATTGTTCGTCAATTAAGTTTGATAAATAATTAAAAGACATTATGTTTGGTCATGCTAATTAAGAGAACTCAATTCGATCAATTGACACAACTAAATACGATCTAATCAGTTACACGTTCAATATATAAGATTCAATCCCAATCAATGGTGAATGGTAAACGGATCATTGATAATTAACTCAATCCCAAAATGTTGATGATTTCAAACCAATAACTAATGACATATAAGAATCCCAGATAAATAATTTTTTAATCAGTCGTAAATAAACATACAAGTTTGATTAACCAAATGACTAATCAAAACTCAAATCCAAACACAAATAAAAACCAGATTAAATCAAGTTACTAGCGCAAACCTTACTCCCGAATATGAGTATAAGTGGTCTAGCCTTGAATCTTATGGCGATTTATTGAGGGTTCATAATAGTCCAACTCGAAGAACCGTGCACTGTTGGGAAAAACGACCACCTAGCCACGAATGGTAAACAAAGAGTGTGGAATTAATATTCGTTTGGCTAAACTTTTTCCCGACCCGAATGAACCAATGAGGATGCAAACAAATAGGATATTTAAACGTAAATAGGACACAAGAATTTTAGCGTAGAAAACCTCTCAAGGCGAAAGTAAAAACCACGGAACTACTAGAGCCGCTTCAAATCCACTATAACCAATAATAGCAATACAAAGTCTTCTCTATATAAAACTAAAGGCATACACAAATCATCATATACTTGGTACAAACTGACATCAAGTATATGGAATAAAAGAAACGAGTAAGAGGTAACATCAACGAGAAAATACCGGTCTCTGAAACGTCTCTTATCTTCAAAACACCAAAAGAATGGAGCACGCAAAAACCTTCTCTTCGTAACCTTACTGTGTTGACAGAAGAGGAACCAAAAATTAAAACTCAACCATTTTTTTATGCTTTTGTTGTCGGCAAAATTGAATCCCCCCAAAAGAATATAAAACCATATATATATATATATATATATATATATATATATATATATATATATATATTTCTTTTGTTACGTGTCTCCAAAGACAAAGCCCATCCGAAAAATATTACCACACCAAATTTGTGGTCATGGGCCAAAAAACCTACCAACCTAAAGTTGGTTTGTGCTTATGAACCATTTATTCTTTTTTTTTTTCTTTTCTTATTATTAATAACTAGTAATAACCCATGTAGGAAAAATATTTGTCGGGTTTTCTCATTGGCAAAAAATACCCCAACAAATCTCCGCCTTTTTGTCTATGAGAAAGAACTCACCACCCGGGCGAGTGAACAACATATCTTCAGTTTCTCCTTTTCCAAACCTTTGGTCAACATATCGGAACAATTATCATCGGTGTGAACTTTTTTTAATTTCAAACAACTTGTCTTCAATTGCATCTTTAATCCAATAATACCTCACATCAATATATTTGGTTCTCTTATAAAACATAGAATTCTTAGCAAGGTGAATAGCACATTGATTATCACAAAGAACCACATAACGTTGTTGCATAAGACAAGCTCTTGCATAAATCTTTTCAACCACAATAATTCTTTGCATGCTTCTGATGCTGCCATATACTCTCCTCGGTAGTAAACAAAGCAACACACTTTTGCAGTCTTGACTGCTATGACACGGCTCCCCCTGCAAATAACATCAAATATCCGGAAGTGGATTTCATGTTGTCCATATTTCCTGCCATATCAGAATCCGTGTAACCAACAAGCATCGGCTCCCCATTTCCAAATGTTATATCCAATTTGTAAGTACCCCGGAGATATCTAAGGATCCACTTAACTGCTTCCCAATGCTTCTTACCCGAATTTGACAAGAATCGACTAACAACACCTACTGCATGGGCAATATCAGGTCGTGTACATACCATTGCATACATCAAGCTTCTTACCGCTGATGCATATGGAACACCATCCATCTCTTCAATCTCTTTCTCAGACGTAGGACAATCTTTTTTAGTTAACTGAAAGTTGGGAGTAAGAGGTGTACTAACCACAGTAACTTTAGACATCTTGAATCTGCTAAGCACCTTTTCAATGTATTGCTCTTGTGACATGTGTAACTTCTTTGAAGCTCTATCTCTAGTAATCCGAATGCCAAGAATGTTCTTAGATGGCCCCAAGTCTTTAATAGAAAACGACTTGCTTAAGTCTTTCTTCAGCTGGACAATTCTTTCTACATTCTTGCCAACAATCAACATATCATCAACATAAAGCAATAAAATGATGAAGTCATCATCACCAGACCTCTTAAAGTAAACACAGCGATCAGACGCATTCTTTCAGTAGCCTTGCTTCCCCATAACTGACTCAAATTTCTTGTACCACTGTGTCGGTGCTTGCTTCAACCCATAAAGACTTTTATGAAGTTTACAAACATAATCTTCTTTACCTTTAACCTGAAAACCTCCAGGTTACTCCATATATATTTCTTTATCCAGATCACCATGAAGGAATGTTGTCTTGACATCCATTTGCTCTACCTAAAGAACAATACTAGCAGCTAAACCAAGGATCACCCTGATGGAACTCATCTTCACAACTAGAGAGAAAATCTCATCAAAAAGCAATACCCTTTCTTTGACTGAACCATTTGACCACCAATCTTGCCTTGTACCTAGGGCGTGAGGTATGTTCTTCAGTCTTCAATTTGTAAACCCACTTTTTCTTCAAAACTCTTTTGCTCTTAGGAAACTTCACTAACTCAAATGTATTGTTCTCATACAAGGATTTCATCTCATCTTGCAAGGCTTCAACCCACTCTCTTTTAATCCATGGCCTCTTTGTAATACTCGTGCTCTCCCCGATCAGTGAGTAAGACGTACTCACCGGTTGAATAATGAGTAGAAGGTTGACGGTCTCTCGTAGACCGCCTGAGTGGGACAAATGCAGACATATCTACCGGTAAATCAGAATGAATATCCTCATCATTTTGAATACCATCTTCGTGATGTGGCTCAGAATGCTGAGTAGGAATAGGATGCAAATCAATGAGATCATCAGTGTACTGAGGAACGACCTATGTCTTCTCAATATCTTTCAAACTCTCATATTCCACAAACACAACATCACGACTTCTTACAAGCTTCTTTAAAACGGATCATATAGCATGTATCCAAACTCATCTTGCCCATAACCAAGGAATATACACTGTATGGACTTCACATCAAGCTTTGATCTTTCATCTTTAGGAATATGCACAAATTCTTTGCATCCAAAGATCGCAAATGATGATATGAAACATCTTTGCCACTCCAGACCCTGTCTGGAACATCAATATGCAAAGGAATACAAGGAGTAAGATTAATAACATGTACCGCTGCATTTAAAGCTTCTCCCCAAAAGGAGTTAGGCAACCCCGCATGTGAGCGCAAACACTTAAAACTTTCAACCAAAGTTCTGCTCATCCAATCTGCTAAACCATTCAACTGTGGTGTCTTAGAAGGTGGCGTTTGATATCAAATACCCTCTACAATAAGCATTGAAATGACCAATATATTCACCTCCATTGTCTGTGCGAATACACTTTAGCATCTTCCCAGTTTGTCTCTCATATAGGGCATGAAACTGCTTAAACACGTCAAATACTTGATTTTTAGACTTTAAAGTATAAACCCATACCTTCCTCGAATGATCGTCTATAAATGTGACAAAATATAAGTAGCCCCCAAGTGTTCTAGTCTTCATAGGACAACATACATCTGATTGCACCAAGTCAAGTATACTTTCTTTTCTATGAGGCGAATGACTATGAAAAGAAACTCTCTTTTGCTTACCATTCATACAATGAGAACACTTCTTTAAATGAACATCGTTCACACCACAAAAGGCACCTTTCTTCAATAAACATACATCCCTTTTTCACTCATGTGAGCAAGTCTTTTATGCCACATATCTGTCACATCAGAATTCGTCAATGAATAACCCGAGTCTCTGGAAATCTTTGGATGTGCCATGTATAACTTTGAAGCTGTTTTACCTCTTGCCACGATCAATGAACCACGAGTGAGTTTCTAAATTTCACCACCAAAGGTACTGTGGAAACCATCATCATCTAATGTGCATGCGAAGATCAAATTAAGTCTAATATCCGGAACATGTTGAACATTGTGGAAAACCAAATCCATTCCAGTATCAAACTTCATACAAACATCCCCAACACCAACGATCTTTGATAGCCTATTATTACCCATCTTGACATTCCCAAAATCACCAGGAGTATAAGACGAATAAAAATCCCTTTATGATGTCGCATGACAAGTAGCACCACTGTCAACAACCCAACTCGAATCATCACATGCAATGTTCACCCAATCATAATAACAACAAATATGTAACTCTTCTGTGGCAGTGTTAGTTTCTAATGTACATTCATCACCGTCGCCTTTCTTATGGTTGTTCTTTTTATTGTTGTAATTGGCCTTGTTGTTCTCCTTTTTCAATTGTTTGTAATATTTTATTGTGTGTCCTTTTCTACCACAATGATAACACTCATAATCTTCAAACTTCCCTCTAGACTTACTGCGGTGCTTTGCTTTATTACTCGGACCTCTGCTATGGCTTCTCCCCCTACTTAGTATCCAAGGCATCTGAATGTGAGGAACCTTGTGACTTTCTTCTCATCTCTTCATTTATAATACCACCTTTAGCCAATTCCATAGTAATAATACCGTTTGCTGTGAAGTTGGACAACGATGTCCTAAAAGTTTCCCAAGAATCCGGTAAAGTACCAAGAAGCCATAAACCTTGTATATTGTCTTCAAACTTAATATACATACCTTCAAGCTGATTAATAACACCCTGAAAAACATTCAAATGATCAGTAATAGGAGTTCCATCACGGTATTTCAAATTTATCAACTGTTTAATCAAGAACAACTTATTGTTCCCGGTCTTTCGAGCATACAACTCTTCAAGCTTGGTCCATAGAGTACGAGCATGACTCTCCCCGCTAATATGGTTCAAAACATTATCATCAACCCATTTCCGAATATACCCACAAACCTTTCTATGCAAAATATTTCACTCTTCAACAGTTTTATCGGTACTAAAATCTGGCAAATAATAATCCTTCACATAAAGAAGGTCTTCCATCTTGCCTTTCCAAACATGATAATTAGAACCATTCAAATTCACCATCCTACCTGTATTAGCTTCCATCGTTCAAACAAGCCTTAAGCCAAGAATAAGAGTCGAAGCTCTGATACCACTCTGTTGGAAAAACGACCACCTAGTCACGAACGGTAAACATGAAGTGCGGAATTAATCTTCGTTTGGCTAAACTTTTTCCCAACCCGAATGAACCAATGAGGATGCAAACAAAGGATATTTAAAAGTACATAGTACAAAAATTTTTTATCGTGGTAAACCTCTCAAGGTGAGGGTAAAAACCACGGGACTACTAGAGCCGCTTCAAATCCATTATAACCAATAATAGCAATACAAAGTCTTCTCTAGGTAAAACTAGAGGCATACACAAATCATCATATACTTGGTACAAACTAACATCAAGTATATGGAATAAAAGAAACGAGTAAGAGGTAACACCAATGAAAAAATACCGATCTCTGAAACGTCTCTTATCTTCAAAACACCAAAAGAATGGAGCACGCAAAAACCTTCTCTTCGTAACCTAACTGTGTCGACATAAGAGGAACCAAAAATTAAAACTCATCCTTTTTTTGTATGCTTTTGTTGTCGGCAGAATTGAATCCCCACAAAAGAAAATAAAAACACACACACACACACATATATATATATATATATATATATATATATATATATATATTTCTTTTGTTACGTGTCTCCAAAGCCAAAGCCCATCTGAAAAATATTACCAAACCAAATTTGTGGCCATGGGCCAAAAAACCTACCAACCTAAAGTTGGTTTGTGCTTACGAACCATTTATTCTTTTTTTTCTTTTCTTATTATTAATAAATAGTAATAACCCATGTAGGAAAAATATTTGTCGGGTTTTCTCATTGGCAAAAAATACCCCAACAAATCTCCGCTTTTTTGTCTATGAGAAAGAACTCACCACCCCGGCGAGTGAGCAACATATCTTTAGTTTTTCCCTTGCCAAAGCTTTGGTCAACATATTAGAACAATTATCATTGGTGTGAAGTTTATCAAGTTCAAACAACTTGTCTTCAATAGCATCTCTAATCAATAATACCTCATATCAATATGTTTTGTTCTCTTATAAAACATAGAATTCTTAGCAAGGTGAATAACACTTTGATTATTACAAAGAACCACATAGCGCTGTTGAATAAAGCCAAGCTCTTGCATAAATTTTTTCAACCACAATAATTCTTTGCATGCTTCTGTTGCTGCCATATACTCTCCTCGATAGTAGACAAAGCAACACATCTTTGCAGTCTTGACTGCCATGATACGGCTCCCCCTGCAAATAACATCAAATATCCAGAAGTGGATTACATGTTGTCCATATTTCCTGCTATATCATAATCCGTGTTACCAACAAGCATCGGCTCCCCATTTCCAAATGTTATACCCAATTTGGAAGTACCCCACAAATATCTAAGGATCCACTTAACTACTTCCCAATGCTTCTTACCCGGATTTGACAAGAATCGACTAACAACACCTACTGCATGGGCAATATCAGGTCGTGTACATACCATTCCATAATCAAACTTCCAACCGCTGATGCATATGGAACACCATCCATCTCTTCAATTTCTTTCTCAGAAGTAGGACAATCTTTTTCAGTTAACTCAAAGTTGGGAGTAAGAGGTGTACTACCCACATTAACTTTAGACATATTGAATCTACTAAGAACCTTTTCAATGTGTTGCTCTTGTGACATGTGTAATTTTTTTGAAACTCTATCTCTAGTAATTCGAATGCCAAGAATGTTCTTGGCCCCAAGTCTTTCATAGAAAACGACTTGCTTAACTCTTTCTTCAGCTGGACAATTCTTTCTACATTCTTGCTAACAATCAACATATCATCAACATAAAGCAATAAAATGATGAAGCCATCATCACCAAACCTCTTAAAGAAAACACAGTGATCAGACGCATTCTTTCAGTAGCCTTGCTTCCTCATAACTGACTCAAATTTCTTGTACCACTGTCTCGGTGCTTGCTTCAACCCATAAAGACTTTTATGAAGTTTACAAACATAATCTTCTTTACCTTTAACCTGTAAACCTTCATGAGATCATTAGTGTTCATCGTCATTAACGGTGCCATGTCATCGTCATTTTAAATACCATTTTCGTGATGTGGCTCAGAATGCTGAGTAGGAATCGGATCCAAATCAATGAGATCATCAGTGTACTGAGGAACTACCTGTGTCTTCTCAGTATCTTTCAAATTCTCATCTTCCACAAACACAACATCACGACTTCTTACAAGCTTCTTTAAAACCGGATCATATAGCATGTATCCAAACTCGTGTTTTCCATAACCAAGGAATATACACTGTATGGACTTCACATCAAGCTTTGATCTTTCATCTTTAGGAATATGCACAAATGCTTTGCATCCAAAGACCCGTAAATGATGATATGAAACATCTTTGCCACTCCAGACCCTGTCTGGAACATCAATATGCAAAGGAATACAAGGAGTAAGATTAATAACATGTACCGATTTATTTAAAGCTTCTCCCCAAAAGGAATTAGGCAACCCTGCATGTGAGAGCAAACACTTAAACCTTTCAACCAAAGTTCTGTTCATCCGTTCTACTAAACCATTCAACTGTTGTGTCTTAGGAGGTGGCCTTTGATGTCAAATACCCTCTACAGTAAGCATTGAAATGACCAATATATTCACCTTCATTGTCTGTTCGAATACACTTGAGCTTCTTCCCAGTTTGTCTCTCAACTAGGGCATGAAACTGCATAAACACATCAAATACTTGATCTTTAGACTTTAAAGTATAAAACCATACCTTCCTCGAATGATCATCTATAAATGTGACAAAATATAAGCAGCCCCCAAGTGTTCTAGTCTTCATAGGACCACATACATCTGAATACACCAAGTCAAGTATACTTTCTTTTCTATGAGGCGAATGACTATGAAAAGAAACTCTCTTTTGCTTACCATTCATACAATGAGAACACTTATTTAAATGAACATCTTTCACACCATACAAGGCACCTTTCTTCAATAAAATAGACATCCCTTTTTCACTCATGTGAGCAAGTCTTTTATGCCACATATCACTCACATCAGAATTCGCACATACCCACAAAGTTTTGTGAGGGTTTCTATCGCACATACCCACAAAGTTCTTCGGGTTGTCCTCGAAGCGCTAAATTTTAGGTCCTCGGCCTAGACAATCGCTGATATCCCACCAATCAACAAGCATGAACTGTGTGCATTAGAGCATTCCCAGCCCATCTTTCATCCCTAGCTCTATACTTACATTAAAATCATTATATTTATGTATTCTAGTTAATTAAATAATACTTATTACACATTTATCATCGTAATTTTGTATGTCCTCTACTTACAATGAATTCAACAAATATTGAAAAATAATGAGGACAAACAAAGTTTCCTTAAATTTAAAAAAAGATCGTTAACTTTTCTCTCTCTAGTCTCCTTTACTAACAACCACTCAAAATCACGTGCTATAATTTACACCAAAAATTTAAGGGAATGATTGAGATGGCTCTTAGGTAGGAACCATCAGTAATAGTAATTGTGTAGAGAACTACCATCAATAGTCAGTTGATACTTTTTTAATTGGTAAGAGCCCTTAGCATGAACGCCAATGCAGTCCCCACCTCTTAGGGTCATCACTTATTCCTTAGTAGAAAGAAGTAGTAGCAAATAAGTCTCCCACTTATAGACCCAGTTTTTTCAGAGCTTTTCCATTTCAAACACCACTTTAAATATCAATATCTCATTCATTTTATATTCATTTTGCTTCATTGCGAGGCTCTTATCGAGGATATCACAAACTTATTAAGTGAGTTTTCATTAAATAACTACTACACGGTCCAATTTAGTTGGTAAAACGCATATTTTTCACTTACTAAAATACATGCGTTTTCGAGATTTTTATTTTTTTCCAGCAAATTAGTAAATGGTTTTTTCAATCAATATAACCAGTTGTGGTTGTTCTTAATTATAGGTTATGCAAGATGGTCGGGTTACACAATCAGGAAAGTATGAGGATCTCTTAATGGCAGGAACAACTTTTGAAGAGCTTGTGAATGCTCATAAAGATGCCATTACAAGCTTAGATACTGAAACTAAAAGCGAAGGCAACGACACATATAATAATAAAAGTGGGGTAAGTAGTAACAACAAGGAAAAGATATTCACAGGAGTACAATTGACTGTGAGTACAATTGACTGAAGAAGAAGAAAAGGAGACAGGGAATGTTGGGTGGAAGACATTCTTAGATTATGTTGTCATCTTAGAAGGAGTATGGTTTTTTGTTTTATGTGTCATAAGTTATGTTGGTTTTGTTGCTCTTCAGGCTGCAGCAAGTTATTGGCTAGCATTTGGTATTCAAACCCCTGAAATCACCACTTTCATGTTGATTTGTATTTACACTTTGGCTTCAACTACAAGCATTTTCTTCGTGTATTTGAGATCGCTCTTTGCTACACTTTTGGGATTAAAAGCTTCTAAATTACTTTTCCATAAGATCACAGATTCGATTTTCACTGCTCCGATGGTCTTCTTTGACTCTACTCCAGTTGGTCGAATACTAACAAGGGTAATTTAGACATCATTTGCCTGTACATGCTGTACTATTTGGAAATATTTAATCTATTGTACTAGCTTCATGCAGATCTCATCTGATTTGAGTGTGGTTGATTTTGACATACCATTTTCTTTCGCCTTTGTGGTTGGTGGTGGCCTTGAATTACTTGTCACAATTGGTATTATGGCTTCAGTGACTTGGCAAGTTCTCATTGTAGCAGTCTTTGCCATCGTGGCTTCAAAATATGTACAGGTGAATCCTCATTAATATTATCCTTAATTACTACAAGTGTTGTTAGTCCCATGACTAGTATAAGATCTTTTCTAAACTAGGGATATTATCAACCAACTGCAAGGGAACTAATGAGAATCAATGGAATCACAAAAGCACCTGTGATGAATTATGCATCTGAAACATCACTTGGAGTTGCAACAATAAGAGCATTTAAAATGCAAGATAGGTTTTTTAAAGAATACCTAAAATTGGTGGACAAAGGTACAAGTACTTTGATATTCTCAAATGCAACTTTAGAATGGTTGATTTTGAGAACGGAAGCCTTTTCAAACCTCACCCTAATCACAACTGGTTTTCTTCTGGTTTACACTCGAAAAGACTCCGCGTCTTCAGGTATGCTTGTTATATCAAAACAAGTTTGGTTTGGTCTTCTTTGTGCTATAATCAACCTTAAAAACCTACTTTTGATGTAAGTTGCAACTAACTTTTAAAGTTTTATCTATTGAAACGTGTCCAGCTTTTCACCTTTTAAAGTTTCTATATAATATATCAAACTTTCAAAACATACCTCTTGATGTATTCTAGTAGTTCCTTTTTGTTATTTTAATTTTCTACATCAAATGGTAACATACAATAGTAAAAAATGGAAAGTATCTACACGTTCTATTAAGTTTTAAAAGTTGTAACATATAAAAAATAACTTCTTAAGTCCCATACACACAATCAAGATATTTGTCTAAGTTGATACATCTTGGCGTATTTAACACCCATTTTTAGGTCGTTATTAATTTGGAAGTTTTGAAAGTTCCTAACATCAAATGTTAAGACTTAACGTCTGCAATGACAATAGGTTAAAACATTTTAATGCCCTGTATATATTGAATTGTTAACTACAGAAATTCGATCTTTGTATAGGGTTGGTTGGCCTCTCTCTATCTTATGCGTTGGCACTATCGAGTATACAAGTGTTCTTTACTAGATGGTATTGCAGCTTAGCCAATTACATCATATCGGTAGAAAGAATCAAACAATTTATGCATATTCCACCTGAGCAACCAGCAATTGTGGAAAACAATAGACCGCCTTCATGTTGGCCTTCCAAAGGAAAGATACAGTTTGAGGATCTAAAGGTAATTAAAATCATATTATTCAGCTTTTCTGATGAAGAACTGAACTGACATTACAGTGCCCTTTCTCTTGAAACTATAGTACTTAAAAGATCTTATTTAAAGTGACAATGTTTGACCAACATACTCAAAGATTGAGTTTATTACGTTGCTTTTACTTCAAACATGTCAAATTAAACAAGTTGGCTAAAAAGGAATGAATAAAAATGGTTGTAAGTAGCCTAAAATATATGATGGATAGGATTTTGTTGTGTTTAATTGAAACATCTCACTAAAAAAAAAAACTAAAAAGGACTTATTCATGACTCCATTCATAATATTTTCATCTCAAATTGACGAGGTAGTTCTAGGTAGTTAATGTCATTTCCATTTTGGTGGGAGGGGAAGGAGGTTAGAGTGTAGAATAAGAGGTCAATCAGAGTTCAATACATGTAGAGTGTAACATTTAGTCGTTAAAAAAAGTTCTAGGTGGTTAATGCACGTACTCCCGCCGCCATTTTACGTGTAACTTAAATTAGAAAACAATTTGATGACTGTTACCTACCTTGACCATCTTGCCACATGCACATCTAAATTAATGGTGTTTTGGTTGTGATTTTAGTTGAGGTATCGTCCAAACGCACCACTAGTTCTCAAAGGAATTACTTGTACATTCAAAGAAGGGACTAGAGTAGGCATTGCTGGAAGAACAGGAAGTGGCAAGACCACACTAGTAACAGCATTATTTCGTTTGGTGGAACCTCATAGTGGGAGAATTCTTATAGATGGGCTAAATATTTGCCGTATTGGACTCAAAGATCTGAGGATGAAAGTAAGTGTCATTCCACAAGAACCCACCCTTTTTCGGGGTAGTATTCGAACAAATATGGATCCGCTTGGTCTTCATTCTGATGATGACATATGGAAGGTAAGGATAAGCATGATTACAGAACTCTTAAATTATTTAAGAACTTGAAGGAACCCTTGAAAATTAACGTTTTCGATAATTTTTTTTGTATGTTAGTGTTATTTGAGTGTAGTTATATCACTTTTTATATCTATAATTACGATTACAATTATGAAAATTAGTTTTTAAACATATCTAAACTTTTTTCTGCATATATGTAAATTTTCTATTACATAAATTTTACACATATGTAAACTTGTGATTTATATATGTAATAACAAATTTATATATAAAATATGGTAAAACTAGTCTCAAACAATGTTAATATATGAAAAAAATTAAAAAAAATGTTTGTTTCATATGAGTTCCTAGAAGTTTTTAACATTTTAGGGGTTCTCAAATGATACTAACCCTGGAAGGTAACTTTCTTATCTTCATAACTAGATATCATGATGCAGTTTAGACTCATTTACTAATGAATAAGTATACTTGGCTTGTGATTTTTATTCTTATAAAAAATTAACAATAATAGCTTTAAAGGAATCCGATCAAATGGGTCGAAACTCGCCAAAATGTATTATAACTTAGTAACTTACTAACCCTCTTAAACTATTTAAAATCATATTGTATTAGATCAATTTAGGTTTTACTACGTTAACATAATATGATTTTTATTCTTATAAAAAATTAAAAATAATAGCTTTAAAGGAATCCGATCAAATGGGTCGAAACTCGCCAAAATGTATTATAACTTAGTAACTTACTAACCCTCTTAAACTATTTAAAATCATATTGTATTAGATCAATTTAGGTTTTACTACGTTAACATAATATATATAGTCGAGTTATATCATATTACCAGTTAAATAACAAGTAATTGATCATCTTTGAAGTATGTATTATTTATAAATGCATATAAGCATTCGACAAAAAATGCTTTAGTTACGCCAAGTCCACCAAACCCTACCTTTGTTTATGCAATAAAACGCATGATTTAAATGGATTTTCCGGCATTAGAGAAATGTCGGCTAAAAGACACGATCAGATGTCTTCCAAATTTGCTAGATTCTTCGGGTTAGTCGATTTTATGATTATATCATATATACTAGCTAGCAAAAATCTAAATCATGACTTGGATGATCACTATATATATATTTGTTTGTTAGTGAGTGATGAAGGAGAGAATTGGAGTGCCGGACAAAGACAGTTATTCTGTTTAGGAAGAGTTTTACTTAGAAGAAACAAAATTCTAGTACTTGATGAAGCAACCGCATCCATTGATTCTGCAACAGATGCCATTCTTCAGAGAATCATAAGGGAAGAATTCTCAAGTTGCACTGTCATAACCATTGCCCATAGATTTCCAACAGTTGTAGACAGTGACAAGGTCATGGTTCTCTCTTTTGGTATGTTCAGGCTTCAACATTGTTCGATTAATTAAACAATTTTAACAGAGTCGGTTTTGCTATTAAAAAAGCTCATTACGACGCAGCTTGTTGCCCGTTTAGAAACATTTTTTTTATATTAATTTTATAACTGAACATGTATTAAATATGATAATCTTTAAAAATACATTACAGGCAACTTTTAACCCGTTTGACTTGTTTCTTTTAGTCAACTTTTTAAAATTTAACCAATATGATCTTGTTGATTTATAGGGGAAATGGTGGAGTATGATGAGCCTTCAAAGCTAATGGGAACAGATTCTTTTTTCTCCAAGCTTGTAGCTGAGTACTGGGCTAGTTGCAGAAATAACTCTGCTAATAAATTTGATGGCTTTCAATGAGAGCAAAACAATATCTATTTTTTTTGTATTTATAATGTTCCTTTTCGTTACAAGAATAAGTTTCGCCATGTGGGGGAATAGAAGTAATGTAGATTGCATGTATGCCATTCGAAAGTTTATCTCATAATAGACGAATAAAAAATTCACTAATATTATGATCTAAAACCACATGTTTTTCATTATAAGATCGATACATAGTCTTAAAAGTGTTGATAACTTGAATCCCTTATTTCTGTCGATCTTGTATTTATCGAATAATTTAATTTTGTAAATTACGAAATGTATGTATGTCTTTGAACTCGATATGGACAGATTTGTAATACTTCTAAACAAATTATTCTTGTGTTTTGTATTCTTGATATTGTTATCCGATATTTTGTAGATATATGAAAATGTCTATAGTGATTAAAATGGTTTCGTAGTTTGAAATGTTATTCGCGCGAATAATATGTATGAATCGTGTATAATCCCTTTCAAATTAATTAAAGATATTTACCGTACTCTCGAAGTCTTAATAAAATAATATAACAAATAACAACAATAGAATATATACTTGTGTCTCTGAAATAGACCAAATAATTTTGTTTAGTTGAAATGACAAAATGTTTCATGAAAAAGTGTTGCAGTTGACGGCTAATTCTCGTAGTCGGTTAAAACAGTTAGGGGTTACTATTTTGTTAGTAGGGACTTAGTGTTGTCAGTGTCAGATGTGGTTTCAGTAGTATCTAGTCATTGTTAATGGTTACCATCTGTCAATGGTAATTAGTAAGTTCCTACTAATAGCCCTGATGTTTTTTATTGCAAATACTGCTAGGCAAATGTGTTGTAAATTCTTAAGGGAAGTTGCAACAAAGACCAGAAAGAGTAAAACAACAGACCAGAAGGGCCTGAAAAATCCCAAACTCATGCATGGCTCTGGCCACCAAAAGAATAGTTGAAGATAACCTCACAATGAGAGCTCCGAAGCACATAGTTGTAAATGATCATACTCTTAGTACTTGAATTAATATCAAGTACTTTGACTATTTAGGTAAATGCTTTGGAGATTTTGACAATTATTAAATGATGGTGTCATGGTTGGAGATATATCTGATAAAACCCAACCTGCTTATTTGCCCGAGTTCGATTAATTCATGTTTCATAGACTTCTGTTCTTTTTTATTTTTTTAATCTTTGACACCACTTTTCTTTTCCCTTTTCTTCGACTGAGTCTTTTTCTCTGCATCTCATGTTTAGCTCTATTGAGCCACCATACTCTAGGTAATTTATGTTGGAAGTTTTAAGTGTGTGAATGAAAGAAGTTGTAAATGTTTGTCCCACATCGGATTGAGAACAAAATAATGAATGGTTTATAAGGTAGGGCCCTTACACCAATTTGAATTCTTTGTGACATGTTTTACCACAAGTTCTACGCGCGGCGCAGGGTGGGGGTTTGCAAATTTGGGTTTCTGGACTAGAGACATTTGAAAGCACGAAAAGAAGATGAAGGTACCTCTGAACCAAAGGAAAAGGTGAAAGGTCATAAATCTCACTCAAACTTGTCGCTTACGCTTAACACAACATAACAAATGAAAGAGCCAGGGGAGGCTTGGAGTGTGTGTGAGCCGCACATTATTACATATATATGTTTTTTCGTGTTAAAAATAAGGTTATTTGCTATGGTTTATGAGATAAGTACATGCTTAGAATGGTTATGCTTTTAATAAACCGGTCGTAAAAGTTTTATCCATGTACACTAGCGAATAAAAAATTTTCGTTAAGGCATACGGCCTTTTTATTTTTACTCGGCCGAGGTATATAAATTCTCGGAGACGGCCCTAGAAAGAGCAATGCCCATATCCATGTGTCAGGATAGTATATTCCTAAAATAACAATACTATGAAGGTCTATGTATACCGCAATCAATCTCAGAGTAATAACAACATTTACATGAGTCCTACTCCGTGTATGCCTTTAGCTTCACCCGATCAAGTTTTAAAGATTAAGAAGTCTCTTTCTGGTTTGATTCAAGCTTCTGGACAGTTCTATAGGAAGTTATCCGATGCTCTTAAAACCAAAGGTTATGTGTAGTTCGCTAATATTATTTGTTTTCCAGGTCAATAGGTGTTCCGGTTGTTCATGTGGCAGTATGCGTGGATAACATTCTTCAAACAGGTAACGATTAAAAGGAAATGTATGCTTTGAAAGCTTTCTTACATTCCACAGTTCAAATCAAGGATTGTGGCTCTATAAGCTATATCTTGGGTATTGAAGTTTTAAAGAATGATTCTGTCGGTCAGATTTTTTTATGAAACTTTTGGATTACCGAACGTTAGCCAGGAATTCAAATTGCTTAAATACTAGACCCGATTTAGCTTTCATTATTCATTTCCTAGTCAGTGTATTTGTGATCTAAGGATTCCTCACTAAGATGCAGCATGACATACTTTTCGTTATATAAAGGGTACTTGTTACCAAAGATAATTTTTTTAACAACCACCCAGACTAGCAGCTTATTATGATTTAAATTGGGCTCCATGTTGTTATTTCATTTCTTTAGGACAATCTTATATTCTTGGAGTCCAAGACGTCAAGGGCGGATCTAGTGTTCGGCCAGTGGGAACGTTTGCACTCACTTAATTCATAGTTTCCTTTATAAATTTGTAATATATTAGGTCCAAAAACCCAAGTGACCCATCCAAAAAAATTTTAGTGACTAAATCATATTTTTTTTAGTGCCTCAAACTTAACTTTTTAAATTCTAAGCCAGAATTTGTAAGCCCAAATTTAATTTTGTTATGAACAATAGCAATTAAGCCCATATTAGTTAATTGCTCAACCACTTTAATTGAAAATTTGGAATTAGTGGGAGGAGAACATATTAGAGTGATGGCGGCTTCACATGTTGTCGATGACACTGATTATAGACCCAAAAGACAAACGTACACAATCACCAATCAACATTATTATAATATTGATTGTTTCAACAGTGTTGTCGATATGGAAATTTAAGAATTTGGTGATCGCTTTAATGAGATTAACATAGATTTACTTCAAAACATGTTGGTTTTCAATCAATATGATTCATTTTTCAAGTTTGATGCATCAAAGTTAATGATATTGTGTGAGTTGTTTGCATATGATTTTGATAATAGAGAAAAAATTGTTCTTGCATCTCAACTGGGTTTGTATGTTGATAGTGTACGAAAAGATGAAAGATTTGCTAATCTGAAAGGTATTGCAGATCTTGCTTGAGTTATGGTGGAAACAAGGAAACATGTCTCTTTCATTTTGTTTATCGATTATTAAAGCTAATATTAGCTTTGCCTATTGCAACTGCAACGGTTGAGAGATGTTTTACGGCAATAAAGATCTTAAAGACAGATTTACGTAATCGAATAGGTGAAGATTTTTTGAATTCTTGTGTAATTTGTAGTGTTGAAAAAGAAGCACTTTTAAGTGTTACGAATGAAGCTGAAATAGATCGTTTTTAAATGATGAAATCACGTAGATGTCAATTGTAATATGTATTTTGTTTATCTTTAATAAAATTTATTGTTTTCATTTCTATACGTAGCTTGTTTAATGTAATTTTTTTATTCAACCCATTTTGGTTTGACCTGACTCATTTTGGTTTGACTTGTTTTAGTTTGAATTGAAGAGTTCTAGGTTGAACTTTTTTTCACCCACTGACTAAATTTTCTGGATCCGTCACTGCAAGACGTCACACCCCAACCTAACGGCCAAACATGCCAGGACGGGACAAATATTTGCATCATAGCTCAGAAGACACTAAATAAATATAGTAACAATAAATATTATTTTATTCAATATCAAAGTACACAAGTGTCACCAAATCAAAATACAATCCAAAACCATTACATCAACTTAAACAAAACAATTGTTATTTATTTTATTAAAACTTAAGATCCAACTTGTCTTTAATTTTTCATTCATCCCATATAGTTACCTGCGATATGCGTAAAGATAATATAGGTTGTCAACATAATGTTGAGAAAGTAATCACAATATGATATATGTATAATAAATAAAAATGACAATTCCTTGTGATAATGTGAATTACATCAACTGGCATAACATAAATAAAAGTGTCTTTTCCCTCGACCCAAATGGTGTCGAGTTACTCTAACTGCGTATGATCATATTATGAGGATGAGGATGAGATATCAACCAAAACATAAAAATTGTACACAGTCATTTAGCAACTATCAACCAATCGAGCAATATCACAACTACGCAAATAGTGGAATTGCGTTTAAGTATGTACTTGTGTAATAAATAAATACTAGGGTTTTGTGTACGCATAAAGCCCACAAAATATAAAAATGAAAAAAAGGTGAGTGTGATTAGTAGTCACCTGCGGATAGTAGGTTAGTTAAAGAAGTGTCATATTTTACGAGCCAACAACTTCAAAAGAAATGTACTAAAAATAAAGTGTAATTAACTTATTAAAAACCGTGAATATGCAAACTGAAATTACTTTAAAATGCAATCTATAACTCCCGTTATGGAGAAACGAGAGTTAAGCGAGCCGACTGGCTTAAAAATAAAATATTCTGGAAAAACCATAGAAAAGTTCTCTTTTGAAAATCGAACTTAACCGAACAAGAATTATTAATTAATTATTAGCCTAACTCTATTTATGGAGAAAACAAAAGTTAAACGAATGTCGGAATGTTGTTGACCCGGATGTCGATATGAGACCAGATTCTATTTAAATAGGTTCAAAATGATAAAATAAAACTAAAACATAAAAGGCTCAGAGGCTAACTCGGAACGATTCATGATAAAATCGAAAAGTCCCAAACTAACTTTGATATAAACTCTAACGGGCCGGAATGCAATTGACCCCCGAGACCCCATCAATCATTGAAATTGATCGAGGCTTTCATTTAAAACACAAAAATGAACATGTTTGATGTTCAATACTTACCCGGAAAATGGATGGAATGAGTAAAGCCGGAAATAGTCAAACACTTGGACTCTTGAAAATCAAACTGTCAAGAACATGAGCAATTGGATACCAAAAACCGAAATTAAGAGAAGGGTTTCAAAGAATAGCAGAGGAATAGGGTTTAAGGGTGTCATATTAAATATAGGGGCCGGTTAATCATGATTGATTGAAGACATTCGGTGAATAATTTGTTTATGGTATGAAATGAAAGTAATTCACACTAAATCAACCAGCTTGGAGAGAAAGATAACGAATTGAAATAGGGAAATCATCCACATACATCCATTGGAGGTTACTTCACACATGAATGAAGCATGTCTTTGAGAGTTTGAATTGTTCGCCTGCATTGACCTAAGCACCGCTTACCACCCGCAAACAAATCTTTTGAAGTAACCTCTAAGGGATGTATGTGGACGATTTCTCTCTTCCAATTCGTTATCTTTCTGCCCAAGTTGGTCGATTTAGTGTTGTTATTGCATTCATTTCATTCCATAAAGGAAATATTCACCAAATCTCTTCAATCATTCATGATTAACCGACCCCTCTATATAATCGAACACCCCTAAACCTATTCCACTTCTGTTCTTCAAAACCCCTTTCTCAATTTCGGTTTTTGGTGCCCAATTGCTCAAGTTCATAATGGTTGACTTTCAAGAGTCCAAGTGTTTGACTTTTCTGGTTCTGCTCATTCCATCCATTTTCCAGGTAAGTGTCGAACATTAAACACGTTCATATATATGGACATGAAGTTGATGATAACCCGAACAGAGATCGATCTTAGAGAAACATGCAGCTCCTTGAAGTTGGTCAAAAAGGTCATCGATGCGCAGGAGAGGATAACGGTTCTTGATGGTGAGCTTATTGAGTTAACGATAATCTAGCACATTTGAAGCGTATAGTCCTTCTTCTTGACAAACAAAATGAGTGCACCCCATGGAGATGAACTCGAGAGAATGAAACCATTGTCCGTGAGTTCTTGGATTTGGTTAGAAAGTTCTTGCATCTCGAATTGTGCAAGTCGGTAAGGTGCTTTGGCTACAGGGTTTTCTTTGGGCACAAGGTTGATGCGAAACTCCACTTGACGAACACGGGGGAGTCCAGAGACTTCATTAGGAAAGACTTCGGGGAAGTCGCAGATAATTGGGTTGTCGGAAATTTTCTTTTCATCATGGGATTTTATGGCAACGTGTGATAAGAGGGCGATGTACTTCTTGCGAAAGTAATGTTAGGCTTCGAGGCATGATATGAGGTTCAGCTTAGGGAAGGGTCTTTCACTAGGAAAGCTCTAGATTACGCATCCCTTAAGAGTAATTTGGATGAGTTTCTCGAAACACAAAATTTTGGCATGATGTAAGGAGAGTCAATTCATACCAATGATGATGTCAAAGCTACCCATTTGCATAGGTGTTATGTTGATAGACAACTTGTGCTAATTAAGGACGAGGGAGCAATTACGAATAACGGAATCTATAACGATCGAGCTACCGTTAGTTATATCTACCATAAGGGCTTAGATAATTTACTACTAACACATCAAGTATATATTAAAATTCAAAAAAAATAAAACTCCTATCGGGCCCCGAATCAAATAACACCGAATCTTAGTGATTGTTAACTAGAAATGTACCGTTCACCACATCGCTTGAGTTTTTGGCTTGGTGAGCATTGATGGCATAAGCTCGCCCTTGAGTTCCTTGAGGTACATGGGTTTGAGAAATTGAAGCTTGGTGAGTCAGGGCTTGAAGAGTTGGGACGGCCATGGGTTGGACTTGAGGAGTTTGGGGAGCCATGAGTTGGGGCACTTGAGGTTGATAAGCTTGGACTTGGTAGTCTTGGTAGGTGTAGTAGGGTAGAGATGCAACATAGACTTGGTGGACTTGAGCTAGATGAGGACACGCGTTGTGGAGGTGATTTGGGTCGCCACTCACCACAATTATAGCAAGCCCTAACAGGAGTGATGATCGGAGCACGGGGTATGGCTCGTTTAGTTGGGTTTGATGGTGCGAACTGCGGTGGGGTGATCGATGTCGAAAGGTCTATCAAAAACACTTATAAAATATATTTACTAGCTATGGTAAGTAAGGTGACGAATCCACAGGGAATCAGGGGAAAGTGCAAGTGAAACTCAAATTTTATTATAAAATAAGTAAAGTGGACAAACGATGTCAAGCGGTTTAAATGAGTAGTTTGTAAATAATGATATGAAAATAACCAAACTCCAGGGTTTGGGTTTTGAAGCAAGTTAGGGAATTGATAAACTCCTTTGGACTGTTTCTTGTGAAAATATGTAAACCAAAAGACTTAAAGATTGGATAATTTGATCGTCAGAACTGAATCCGAACAATTGACACAGCTTAATGAAAATCTATTTGATGATCAGTTCTAGATGGTGAGCTTATTGATTTAACGATAATCGATGCACATTTGAAGAGTATAGACCTTCTTCTTGACAAAAAAAACGATTGCACCCCATGGAGATGAACTCGAGAGAATGAAACCATTGTCCGTGAGTTCTTGGATTTGGTTCGAAAGTTCTTGCATCTCGAAGGGTGCAAGTCGGTAAGGTGCTTTGGCTACGGGGTTTTCTTTGGGCACAAGGTTGATGCGAAACTCCACTTGACGAACACGGGGGAGTCCAGAAACTTCATCAGGAAAGACTTCGGGGAAGTCGCGGATAATTGGGTTGTCGAAAATTTTCTTTTCATCATGGGATTTTGTGGCAACGTGTGATAAGAGGGCGATGTACTTCTTGTGAAAGTAACGTTAGGCTTCTAGGCATGACATGAGTTTCAGCTTAGGGAAGGGTCTTTCACTAGGAACGCTCTAGATTACGCATCCCTTAAGAGAAATTTGGATGAGTTTCTCGAAACACAAAATTTTGGCATGATGTAGGGAGAGTCAATTCATACCAATGATGATGTCAAAGCTACCTATTTTCATAGGTGTTATGTTGATAGACAACTTGTGTTAATTAAGGATGAGGGAGCAATTACTAATAACGGAATCTATAACGATCGAGCTACCGTTAGATATATCTACCATAAGGGCTTAGATAATTTAAGTTTAACTCTTAAAGAAGCACTTCACGAAGCCTCCCATAATTTGATTGATTTATTGATTCCCTTTTTACTAACACATCAAGTATATATTCAAAATCGAAAAAAATAAAACTCCTATCGGGCCCGAATCAAATATCACCGAATCTTAGTGATTGTTAACTAGAAACATACCCTTCACCACATCGCTTGAGTTTTGGGCTTGGTGAGCATTGCTGGCATAAGCTCTCCCTTGAGTTCCTTGAGGTACTTGGGTTTGAGAAATTAAAGCTTGGTGAGTCAGGGCTTGAAGAGTTGGGACGGCCATGGGTTGGACTTGAGGAGTTTGGGGAGCCATGAGTTGGGGCACTTGAGGTTGATAAGCTTGGACTTGGTAGGTGTAGTAGGGTAGAGATGCAACATGGACTTGGTGGACTTGAGCTAGTTGAGGACACGCGTTGTGGAGGTGATTTGGGTCGCCACTCACCACAATTATAGCAAGCCCTAACAGGAGTGATGATCGGAGCACGGGGTATGGCTCGGTTAGTTGGGTTTGATGGTGCGAACTGCGGTAGGGTTATTGATGTCGAAAGGTCAATCAAAAATACTTATAAAATATATTTACTAGCTTTGGCAAGTAAGGTGATGAATCCACATGGAATCAGGGGAAAGTGCAAGTGAAACTCAAATTTTATTATAAAATAAGTAAAGTGGACAAACGATGTCAAGCGGTTTAAATGAGTAGTTTGTAAACAATGATATGAAAATAACCAAACTTCAGGATTCGGGTTTTGAAGCAAGTTAGGGAATTGATAAACTCCTGTGGACTGTTTCTTGTGAAAATATGTAAACCAAAAGACTTAAAGATTGGCTAACTTGATCGTCATAACTGAATCCGAACAATTGACACAGCTTAATGAAAATCTATCTGATGGTCGGTTTTACTTGTTGAAACACAAAATCAGTAATATGGTTAATAATAAACGGGATAATGACGAAAGAACTTAATCCTAATTGTTGATGGCCACAAATCGATTAACTGACAAAAGATTAAGTAATCAATTACTAAAAACCGTTTAAGCACAAAAGCAAACACAAAGAATTGATCAACCGAATAATTAACCAAATCCAAATCCAAAGTTAAAAGTATAGAATATCAAAACCTGGCATACAACTCAACCCTACACCCGGAGATGGTTATGAAGTCTTTAGCCTTGCATCTTGATCTTCTTGATTATGATGTTGGCGAAGGATTTTATGGATTAATCATGTGATTAGGATGTGTTATAGTGGTGTAAAGTGGCCTCCAAGAAGTCCCAAAACTGGTGAAGAATGAATCCCATCGACCTTTGGGTTTTTCCCCTTAAATATGGAATAAAAAACATCAAAAAAACTAGTTTTCCGTCAGAACCAGCCGTAAGCTACGGTCGGACCGTCGTAGCCTACGGCTGGACCACCGTAGCCCACAGCTTCTTCTTGCTTCCTTACGCCGCCCTTCAGGCCGTAGGCTACAGCCTGTGAGGCGTTGCCTACGGCTTCCCTTGCTCCAATTCTTCGTTTTCTCGTTTCTTTTGATTCTTGATCGCCCGGATAAGCTCCCGATCACCTCTCTTCATATAATCTCGATTCTTCCATCTTTAAACACTTCTAATTAGCCCCAAATAAGCTTCGTTAAGCTCCGTACACCAGTAACCACAAACGTACTCAAAGTACTCGTGTACGCAATACTTAACTAATTAAAACACACGAAATTAAACACTTAATGCACATACTTTTACCCACACATCACATCCCCACACTTATCATTTGCTTGCCCTCAAGCAAACTCTCATGCAACACATACACCTCGATCGATGGTTCATCAATTATCAGTATTAATACTAGTGAGGTATAAGGTCATACCCAATTCCCAAGAACTGACATTGTCAAGGTTGATAACCCATCAAACAATTTAATGATACGTTTAAAAACTATGAAACCACCTAAACGAGTGTACTTTGTTTCCGGTTATGGCACTCATGTTTATACCCCTCATAATATAACATCTCTCCACTCGATTTAATATCTGGACCAACAAAAAATGTGCTAGTATCCCTCTGCCCTCAGTACCAAGTATGAAAACAATGTAATAAGCTTGGAAGCAAGTCATATCTCCACCCATTACCCACCAGTTGCATAGAGAATAGAACTAAGGGTTTTGTTGTGGCTTAGGTTAGGGTGTGGAAGTGGATTTATTTAGTGACTGATGGTGGATGAAACCCAATTTATTTAATAAACAAACAGACAAACACTCACTAATATTTACAAACAATACTGACTCAAACATTGACTATTTTTAATATCACATACGTAAACAACTGATATTACATAAACAGAGACTGAACTGAGACATACATACATTGTGTATTATGCTCGACAAATAACTCCATTACAACTCTTATTATATCAGGTGTCATCCACAGGGTTAAAATAAAAAGTTAAGGCTTACATGGCTTGTAATGTGGGTTAAAAAGAACAAAGAAAAATGGGATAGGCAACAATTGGCTCCTAGGGGATAATGTATGGTAGGGATTTTTTTAGGCCAAAATACTGTGGGTTTTCTACAGTCCTATTTCTCCATACAGGTGGTGGTATTGAGATCTCGAAATGCATGAGACAACCAAGTTCTAGATATCATGGTCATACTGGTTACTCTCTATAATGGCACTCATATGACATGTGTATATACAATATATATTATATGTGTATTATATATAAGGCAAATCTCACACACGTACCGGAGGAATTAGGCTGCCGACATGAAACATGTGTACCCGTCCCCATGACTCATTATCCCCATCTAAACGGTCCATTTTAATTTTCTAATTTTGAAAAACATTTGCATGGGAAGAGTTTCAAGAAGCTTAAAAACTGACCATGACCAAAGACCTCTACTTGGCATTAATACTAACAATTAACAAGTTACAATTCTGGCTTTTGCGCACAATCAAGCTACTCTAAGGCTAAAAATTTCAATTTTTCCATCCCCACACTTAAGATTAACAATGCCCTCAATGTAACCTATATTTTCAAAAATAGATGCAAAACACGGGATGCTCATACCAATCACTCTTAAGGAACAAATGACTACCCATCTCGGGTTTCAAATAAAGTTGCAAACCATAAAATAAAACACACATAGTTTTGAACATAAACACAAACACCAACACCAACCACACTACCTAAAATTTCAACACGCCACCCAACCGCCCATAAACACAAATATTAAACAGTCAATAGAAAATAAAAGATAGGGAGAGACATATGGACCTGGTCAGCGGATCAGCGAGTGCTCAATAATAAGGTGGTTGCGGGTCACCAAAGATAGATCTCATGGTATCCATAACACTAGAGAAGTTAAACGCATCCGACGAACTACCTGCACCAGCATCACGAGTTGCATCCGCATGAGGATTCACCTACCTCGAATGATGAATCTGAAGTGGTGGATAGTGTGTACTCCCGTCAAACTGCCCCAGAGTTGTGTAGTCAATCATTGGTGGATTATCCACCACTAGCTCATCCCGATGCCATGCCTCATGTGCTCGACTCTGGTGATCATCCTCATATCTGTCATTGATTTCTCTCTTCCAATTATACGCATGAGTTTGATTCCACAACTCCATCCGGTCATACAACCTTTGAGTCCCCCTCTGCTGCATACCCGCATTCCTATTCTGTTGATCATACATGTACTGAAACTCACTACCCCAACTACCATAGACTGGTGGCCTCGACGCCTGAAGCCAGTCATCCATCCCTGCATCATTCTGAACCATCTCATGTGGATGTTGAATTGGGGCTTTTTGTGGCTGCCCCGATGAACTTCCACCCTGATCACTTCCCACTGTACTTTGTGGAACCTGATGACCTCGACTACTCGGAAGAAACACGTAAGGTTCCTCTTCATGACCACTCTTCAGTGCCCTCATCTACATCTGTGCATCAAAATGTTGGATATAAACATAACCCCCTTCTCATGGTAAATCAACCCCTCTTTCTGCAACTGCTCTTTATCAAAAGGGCTAAGATTATTTTTAGTCATAGGTGTATCGGCTCAAATAACTCATTTGACTTCGATAGTGATGTATTCAAACGACAGTGTGGTATGATTAACTTTGGCTTCGATTCCCTTGCCATCCAAATGTTCATCATAACCAAATACCGGTAAGTAATCTTCGGTGTACCCATCTTCAATGAATACAACACCAGAATCTCCCATTTTCTAATTTGTGTTTTATCACCTCGCCTAGGCATGACATTACGAATCACCAAACTCAACAAAAATCTCACTTGCATCTTCAAATTATTTCGCAACATCGTATGGGCAAATCCCGGATTAAAAAGCTCGAGTTTCATTCTCTCATACGAAGGATGTTTATCCGGGTTTGCGTACAGTTCATCCTTGGAGGGATACACATACTCTCATGATGGTTTCAGATCGAATGATGCTATCCTACGCAAAGTTTCCAACGACATAATCACCTCTTTGTTATTTGCCTTTCCAATCAACCTCATCGACTTTGTCGGATTACTTCCCCAATCGACTTGCAATGATGCAACCCATTCTTGAATAGTATCCATGTAAATTTCCTTATCTTCGCCATCATAGCACTTCAAAGTCGCTTCCCAACCTAAGTTCTCAAACATAGTCACAATACCAAACGGCCTCAACTGAGTCTTCGAAACCTGTTCTCACACATAAACCCATCTCTCTTGTTTTTCGGTTTGGCTATCTCATAATTATATAACTCTGCTTGCCAATACGGATCCATTACCGATAGCGCCCCCCCCCCCAAAGTGGCTTAAGGGGAGGCTCCATCCCTTCGTCTTCGTATGGTTCTTGCATTGGATCCTCCTCATCCTCATAATCACGTAAAATCAATCTTCTCTTGGGAAAAGGCAGTGGGTAGGCCGACGATGAGGAAGCCTTTCCCATGTTCCTTCACGGGTTCTTCCTCGTGTCACCAGTCCTTCCCATCCTTCACAATCACAACTAACTAAACAATGCAAGTCAAATGACATATTCCAAACTAATAAACCCCCAAACGTTCCCACACTTGTTGTTGGTTATGGGTATACGAATTGTTACCTTAATGCTTATAAAAACGACTTCAAACTTTAACTTGCAAAGGTTTGATATATTCAATTAACCCAACATGCTTTTGTTAATTTTATAAACATCAATCACACTATCATCAACTTCCATCTTGTAAAAATTCAACAAGTCAACATAACCAAATCATTATAACCAATGACACCCATATTCCAATCCCTTAAAAAAATTATCTATCTAACAAGCATGGAGGAATTATCCCATAACCATACCTAACCTCAATCAAAATCCATAATGTAAAAATTGAAACTTTATTACCTACCTTGGTAATCTTCAATCAAAATAAGTTAAATACATACCTTCTTAGTGATGAAAGAAGATGTACTAAGCTTCAATTACAAGAAAAAACACTTAAACTTGAAAACCCCCAAACGTGGTTCTTAGGGTTCTTCACACTCAACACGAATCCGACAAAAAAGAGGAGGAATTGATGAAAACAGATACCACACTTGAATTCCTCTGAAAAAATTAATGAGTTTAGGGTCCGGAATCAAGTGATTTGGTTAAGTATTGGAAGAGTTAGAGGGTTAGAGATTTGAGGTTTGTGGTGAGTGTAGAGAAGAAGAAGAAGAAGAAGAAGAAGAAGAAGAAGAAGAAGAAGAAGAAGTGGTGGAGATTTAATCTCTAAAAAAATTATTAATTTTTATACTATTATTATTATTATTATTATTATTATTTTTCGGAAAAACGCGGAACCCCGACCATAGGCTACGGTCGTGGCGCCGTAGCTTACGGCGGCTATGTATTGGACAGACGGCGTATAGCAGAAAACCAAAGCCGTAGCCTACGGTCTGGCCGTAAGCTACGACTAGCCGTAGGCTGCTAAAGTATATTTTTTTTAATTAAAGAATAAGCAAAATACGCTCGGTTTGCCTCCCGAGAAGCGCTGAATTTAAAGTCTATAGCCCGACGTTACGCGGCCCTTATCACTCGGCTGAATATGATGGTGCAATAGCTATAAAGCTCACCACCGACTCATGTATGCTCTTGTTCAAGTCCGCATCTTCCAAATAAGGTTTCAACTGATGCCCATTCACTGTCTGCCTTAGATGATCGTCAAAATCTTCAATTTCGACATCGCCAAACTGACCGACACGCTTTACCTGATATGGTCCCATCCATTTATTCTTTAACTTACCCGGGAATAGTATTGCTCTCGAGTTGTATAACCAGACCCGATGTCCTTCTTCAAAGTCTTCCTCTTGATCTTGGCACCATGCACTTGCTTCATCCTGTCATTATATGCTGACGCGCATTCATACGCTTCATCTCGCGACTCCTCCAGCTCACATATATTCAACTTCCTTTCTTTTCCTGCACACTCATAATCTAAATCAACATTTTTTCACGGCCCATAATGCACAATGGGCAAGTTCCATAGGTAAATGACATCCTTTCCCGTAAATCAACCGATAAGGGGTGGTACCAATAGGTGTTTAAAAGCAGTACGGTAAGCCCATAAAGCATCATTCAATTTCGTTGGCCAATCTTTTCTATCGGGTCTTACCGTCTTTTGTAAGATTTCTTTAATTTGCCTATTGGATACCTCAACATGACCACTCATTTGAGGATGATATTGTGTGGCTATTCGATGGTTTACGCCATACCGTTTAAGTAATTTGCCAAAATTAAAGTTTTTAAAATGAGAACCCCCGTCACTTATAATAATGCGAGGAACACCAAATCTCGAGAAAATATTTGTTTGGACAAATTTACAAACAACAACATGGTCATTCGTTTTGGTGACGATTGCTTCAACCCATTTTGAAACATAATCAATCGCCACCAAAATATAATAATTCCCGAAGGAATTTGGGAACGGGCCCATAAAATCAATCCCCCAAACATCAAAGATGTTGACAACGAGGATTGGTTGCATGGGCATCTCGTTCCTCCTGGAAATCCTACCTAATTGTTAACATCTCACATAGTTCTTAGCATATTCTGCTGCATCTTTAAATAAACTAGGCCAATAAAAACCACAAGCTAAAATTTTATGACCCGTTTTATGCCCGCTAAAATGTCCACCGCATGCGAGTGAGTTTGCTTGTGATAACACACTTTGAATCTCCTCATCTGGAATGCATCTCCGATAGACTTGATCGACTCCAATCTTGAACAAGGCCGAGTCTTCCCACACATATTGTTTCACCTTAAACATAAATTGATGTTTTTTCTGGGCCAGAATTCTGGAATGGTACCTGCAACAAGAAAATTAATGATATTAGCATACCAAGGTAGAAATAGCAAATAATTGCTCGTCGGGAATGATTCATTTATAGCCCTCATATTCTCTTCATCTTGACCCGTCAGTCTAGATAGGTGATCAGCAACTGCATTCTCGCTTCCTTTTTTATCGCGTATCTCCACGTCAAACTCTTGGATCAACAAAATCCATGTAATCAAGCGTGGCTTTGCATCCTTCTTCTCCATCAAATACTTAAAAACTCTGTGATATGAAAACACAATAACCTTTCTCCCACAAATATAAGATCTAAACTTATCCAATGCATATACTACTGCAAGTAACTCCTTTTCCGTAGTTGTGTAATTTATTTGAGCATCGGAAAGGGTTTTGATTTCATAGTATATGGCAACAGGTTTCTTATCCACCCGTTGACCCAAAACAGCCCCAACCGCATAATCACTTGCATCACACATAATTTCAAATGGAAGTGACCAATCAGGTTATAGCAAAATTGGGCCTTCAACCAATTTGTTTTTAAGAACGTTAAATGCGTTCAAACAATCTTCATAAAAAATAAATGGTACATCTTTTAAAAGCAAATTACACAACGCTTTTGTGATGACACTAAAAATTTTAATAAACCGTCGGTAAAATCCAGCATGCCCCAAAATGAGGATTCCTTTAAAATTTTTAGGAGGTGGAAAATTAGTTATGACATTAACTTTAGCCCGGTCAACCTCAATCCCCCTACTTGAGATGGCATGTCCTAAATTTGTTCCCTCTTGAACCATGAAATGGCTCTTTTACCAACTTAAGACCAGATTCGTTTCCACACATCTTTTTAAAACCTTTGTTAATTCGTTTAAACATGAATCAAAAGATGAGCCAAAAATAGAAAAATCATCCATAAAAATTTCAAGTGATTCCCCGTCCATATCTGAAAAGATACTCATCATGCACCTTTGAAAGGTGGTTGGGGGCATTACACAAGCCAAAAGGATAATTTTTCATTGATTTGGTCAATGAATGGTAGAGGGAAATGGTCTTTATGTGTCGCGGCGTTTAACTTCCGGTTGTCAACGCAAATTCTCCACCCGGTCACCGGTCGAGTAGCAATTTCCTCACCTTCCTCATTACGGGTTATCTGAATACCAGCTTTTTTTGGAACAGTTCGTGTTAGACTTACCCAAGTACTATCTGAAATCGGGAAAATAATTCCCGCATCCAACCACTTCAAGGCTTCTTTCTTCACAACTTCCCACATATTTGGATTAAACCGTCTTGTGCATCATGTGCGGGTTTCACTTAGGGGCCATGATAATCTTATGCATCAAAATAGATGGACTAATTCCATTCGAGTCCGTAATCGTCCACACAATTTCCGCTTTATGCTCTTTCAACACTTCCATCAACGTCTTTTCCTGATTTTCTTGTAAGTTTGAGGCGATGATGGCGGGTAAAGTGTTGTTGTCTTCCAAAAACACATATTTGAGGTGTTTTTGGGAGTTCCTTCAACTCAACCGCCGGTGGATTCTCAAGTGAAGGCCTCAACTTAGAGTCAATGATATTTGGTAGTTTCTCCACCTGTTGAGACCATGGCGGTTTCCTGATACTTGCAGCATATACCTCAACTTCTCTTTCTTCCTTCTCCAACTGATGTGAATGGTCAACTGCTGACCTGCAACAATTGACACACTCCTCTCTGGCATCTTCCTCATTTTCATGAGGATTCCGCCCGTCAATGATTTTAGCCGCAAAGCATTCGACATGCTAAAACAGAAATTTACAAATGCATCAATCTTGTCTTTGCCAGAAGGTACCGAAGACTTTGTTGTATATGGTGACGCTTCTCACACAGGTTTGGGTTGTGTTATTATGCAAAGAAACAAAGTCATAGCTTATGTTTCACGACAACTGAAAGTACATGAAAAAAACTATACAACTCACGATCTAGAGTTAGGTGTCGTAATATTTGCGTTGAAATTATGGAGGAACTAGAATTGAATATGTGTCAAAGAAGATGGATGGAGACCTTAAATGATTATGACTGCAAAATAGTTTACCTTGAAGGAAAGGCTAATGTTATAGCAGACGCATTAAGTCGAAAACAGCATGAAGCATTTAGATTAGAACTATAGATTGATTTGATGGAACAACTGAGAATGCTCAAAAGCAAGCAATAAAAGAAAACAAGATTGATGAGGAAAAACGAAATGGTACCATTGACTCGTTAGCCAAAGGTGAAGATGATATTTTCATACTTGGGAATAGAATCTGGGACCAATTGTAGGAGACTTACGTGAGAAAATTATGAATAAAGCTCATAAAACTAAGTATATGATGCATCCCGGTAGTGATAAGATGTATCAAAATCTCAAGGAAAACTACCGGTGGAATGGAATGAAAAGAGATATAGCATTGTATGTTGCCAAATGTTTGACTTGTTTACAAGTTAAAGCTGTACACCAAAAGCCGTTAGGCTTATTGCAACAACCAGAATTACCAGTCTGGAAATGGGATATGATAACCATGGATTTTATCACTAAACTCCCAATGAATTCACGTCAAAACGATACTATCTGGGTTATTATAGACAGATTAACAAAATCTGCCCATTTCCTACCAACGAAAGAAACATTCTCAATGGATAGATTAGCACGTCTTTATGTAGATAACATTGTATCTTTACATGGCGTGCCTCTATCTATCACTTCAGACTGAGACAGACTATTTACATCTAACTTTTGGAAAAGTTTTCAAAATGCCTTTGGCACACGTTTGAACCTTAGCACGACCTATCATCCCCAAACTGATGAGCAAAGTGAAAGGACAATTCAAATATTGGAATATATGCTCCTGCCATGTGTGATAGACTTAGGAGGCAGTTGGGATAAACCATTTACCTCTAATGGAATTATCATACAACAATAGCTATCACACAAGCATTAAATCGTTTGAACTGTTATATGGTCATAAATGTAGAACACCAGTGTGTTGGTCTGAAATAGGAGATAATCAAATGTCTGGACCAGAAGTAGTCCAAGAAACAAATGATAAAATACTTCAAATCCGTGAATGCTAGAAAGCAGCTAGAGACAGCCAGAAAAGTTACGCTAATAATCGTTGGAAACCCTTAGAATTTCAGGTAGGTGATAAAGTAATATTAAAAGTATCACCTTGGAAAGGGGTTCTCCGGTTTGGAAAGAAAGGCAAATTAAGTCGACGTTTCGTAGGACCGTTTGAAATTACAAAAAGAATTGGACTAGTTGCCCATCGTTTACATTTTCCAAAAGAAATGAGTGGAGTGCATGATGTATTTCACGTCTCTAACTTGCGTAAATGTTTAGATGACAAAAAAATAGCAATGCCTTTAAGAGATGTAAAAATTAACGAAAATCTGAAGTTTTTAGAATAACCTCTACAGATAGAGGATTTTAAAGTTAAAAGACTAAAGAGCCGAAAGTTAAAGTTAGTTAAAGAAAGATGGAACTTGCAACGATAGTCCCAAGTTTACCTGGGAGTTAAAGTCTGAAATGAAGAAGAAATATCCATACTTATTCGATTAGTCTCGAGGGAGAGTTAATTCAAAGGTGGGGAGGATGTAAACCCTACAAATTTCCATACCAATTTTGACAATTTAGGAAGTTGAGGGACTAGTTTGTCATTTAGCTAAAGAAATATGGGAGCAACACGTGTCCTATGACTCATCGCCATGAAACGACACATGTCACATGGTGGTGACACGGAAGGACACGTGTCAACATCTAATGCCATGTATCCTATTGAAGTGACATGTGGCTAGTGACTAATCAAGTTAGCATGTCACATGTCAACACCATAAAGCACGACTCATCACAAGAGTGACATGTGGCGAATGGTGGTGTAGGTTCCTGGACGGATCGTACACGGGATATTCTCTAACAACGCAGGTGCGGAATCCCTGCGTAGGTAGGTTACGAGTGTAGATATAGAAGAACACGAGCAATGAATCAAACACGTTATATTAATAACCAAACACGTGACTCGTAGTCACTAATACAGACTCTGGAACTAGCAAACACGTCTGCTTAAACTCGAACACTTGACTGAAACCCTAAACGAACAACTTCTTTACGTTTCGGCTGAAACAGTGAATATATACACGACAACTTCGCCACAGGCGAAGTTGTCTGTAACTTCGCATATTCAACAAGTTCGCCTGAGCGAACTTGTTGACAACTTCGCTTGTTCAACAAGTT